>NC_046365.1:26819938-26986291 GCF_011125445.2 Fundulus heteroclitus | reverse complement strand
AAATCAGGAACATTTTCTTCAGGATCTGTTCTATTTAACAAGAACAAAACATGCATGAATAAATGCATCAGTACCCCTTCACACAACATTTACTAGCGGGGACACACACACTTTCTCCACCCAGAAACAATCTGCATCCAGACTGAATCAATCCGATTCATTACCAGTAAGCACAAGGGGATAGCAAAGCATGCAAATGCTGACGCAAGCAAAAATCCCCTAAAAAACCCAGTGCCGGGATTCACCTGCAGCAGCCTGCATTGGCACACTGGACAGAGTCCATTTCTTAAAACAACACATTACTAAGCAAAAAGAACAGCAATGTGTGTTGAAGTCGTTGGTTTACTATATCGTTGGTTTACTATGCTGTTTGCTATACAGCACTAAAAACCACATGGGGTAAGACTGTAAAGAAAAAACAGCCAGTGTAGCCATTCATAGTTTGCCTCCAACTACTGGTTCATATATAAAAGTAAAGCCCACCCACATTTGATGTTACACATGTAACATTAGAACAGATAGTTTAAAAAGAAAGTGATAATAAAGCTCCAAAAATGATTTCAAGAAAATTTCAAATCATTAAAAACTAATTTTTTTTTAGACCTTTTTATTTTATTTGATACCAACATTGTGTTGGTTGGATCATGAAAAATCCGGAAAGTTATGCAATGACACACAAAAAAAAGAAACACTTGGTGCAGCATTTCATAATTGTTCTTCCACTTAGCATATTTTAGCTTTTGCATAGATAGCTTCATATTTGACAATACAATATTCTACACTATACTGACATACAGTAGTGTTTGTATTTGATTCAATGAGCGCACCATAATATTAGCCCTAATTATTAACTTTATAGCAATCTGCTTAGTAGATTTTGTGTTTAGACTTCGGCTATGCATTATTCAACAAGCTGCATCATGACCTCATGAGGTTTCATTCCAAAATGTCAACATTTAATGTAATATTTACGAGCAAATGTGGACTGTAGCAATAATTTCACACAGCAAATACCCCCAAGCATCTGGCTTTGATAATTATACAGGACACATTTTTTTTTCTCGTTTATTATGTCTGCGGAGGGGGGACGTTTTTGACCAAGTGTGGTGGGGAATATAGGGAGGCGTGCTTTTTAACCCCCATGTTGATCGCAACGTTTTGTGACAGCAGGATATTACAGTATCCCTTAATGAGTTAATGTCTGGCACAAGGCTGGGAGGTGTTGATTATTGAGATGTGGTGTAACAGAAAATAAGCTTCACGACATGTTTGTTAAACCTACAATTTCTAAATCTATACTTTAGTGTCAATATAATTGATCACTTTAATAATGAACAGGTAAAAGCAGTGAAAAGATAAATAAACAGCATGTTACTGATACCTCGTAAAAAACAAAAAATACTTGGAGTGATCCAGTAGAGGCTGTAGAAGGGATCAACATTTAGTTTCATCTCTGAGTCCAGAGGGAGACATTAAGACATAAAGCAAGACTAAGAGATCAATTCAAGAGAAATCCTGAGAAACACAGTTCAGCGTACAGCATTGTTGCTTACAACAATACTCAAGGGTAGATTTCACTTTTTCTTCTGCCAAACTGACAGACTTTAAATGAAACTAAGATGGGTCAGTGGAATAAATTTAAACGCATTTGGACGTTTTGTGGATGCGCAAACAAGCACCAACAGCAGGGAACATTTTCAAGTTCTCTCATGGCTTGATGGTGAATTATTGTAGCTGTCAGCATCATCTAAATGTTGAGCCAATTGGTAAATAAAACCAGTTGAACACTTATACCAAAAAATAAGCCAATAAAAAGAACACACGCTACTAATAAAGACACGACAGTCAAACCACAGTGAAAGATCAAAACAGTTTTGCCGTTTAAAAATCAAGCTTTGCGTTAGCGTAGACTCGCTGAAAGAAAACTACAAAATGGCGGTGCCTGTCCTGTTTTTGTTTGTTTATTTTTTTTTTTTTATGCTTTTGCACTATTGGTCTAGTCCCGTTAAGTATTATATCCTGTACCATTCCAATCATGTGATTATTAGTTAAACTGATGCCCATCCCATGGGAATCATGTGACACGCAGGATTCCCGAAAAAAAAAAAAAAACGTCATCCTCTAGTGCAGGGGTCTTCAACCCTGGTCCTCAGGATCCACTGCCCTGCATGTTTTAGTTGTGTTCCTGCTCCACCTCACCTGAATCAGACGATTGCATGACTTCTCTAGCAGTCATCAAGGGCATGCAGGGGCCTGTTAATCCCTTATTTATTTAGGTCAGGTGTGTGGAGGCAGGGAAACACCTAAAACAGGCAGGACAGCGGCTCCTAAGGCCAAGGGTTGAAGACCCCTGCTCTAGTGCATGCTGTGTTTGCCTGTAAAAGGGTCAGTTTCACAAGTTTGTAAAATGAAAAAAAAAAAAAACACAAAATAAGGACAGTTACTGTACCCACAAAATACAAACACTGTTTTCTAAAAATACAACATTAAGAAAAAGCAAAGCTATAAACACATTTGTTATGAATGGGCAATGTTGTGCCAAAATTCCTAATTTCTCTTATCTGCTGTAATTCCTAAGTGTGTTTTAGAAACTAGTTTCGGCTGTATTGATTTTGGAAGTTTGGGCTTTGTTGTTTCATAAATGTTTCCTCATTCTTTGGTTTATTGTGTTTTCTTAAGAATGTCCTTTGCCGTTAACATAATAGTAATAATAATACGCATATTCCTACTACAAAAGAATATAATATCATATTTTCTTGTATTGTAGTTGTCTTTTTTTTTACTTTGCTTAGTTGTTTTGTTTAGCTTTTTTCATAATACTGTCATTTTAACCTATTGTCACTTCATACTTTCGCAAGAATCACAAATAAAAACAATGGGTGAAATGTACATGAAATTTGAGTATGTTTTTTGATTATTTATTTATGCTACATTAAAGACGTTAACAAACATATTAAGAATAATTGTATGTATAAATATGACTAATTGTAATTACAGAATGTGAAGGTTCATATTAGTGAATTAAAGTAACCATTATTATATTATAATTGTTAAATTTATAGAAGCGCTTTTTATGGGTAGAAAATGTAGGTTGGTCTGGATACAATACCAATATATAGTCACAAATTGGGAAACGCTGAATTGCTGCCATAAGAAATACTTTTGTATGACTTAATAGGATAGCACGATTTAAGAAAATTCTTACAGTGAAAAATGTTCCAAGGGAATTAACAGGAACTTGTGGGAATGAAAGGGAATAAACCTGTAATTTAAAACATTGAAGGTTGACCTTCAACAGGGATTTTTATATCCAAGTTGGTGGATTACATGGTTTAGTTAAATTGCCCACAATTACTATCTAACTCTCACAACTTCTGTAACGCTTTTGGAAATTGTCACTTTTAGAATGATCCCAAAATTCCCCAGCTTACTTTCCAACGAAAAATGTCCACTACTTTGTAACATTTAAACAATTAACGCCATTACATCCATAGAGCTGCCAACACAGACCTTAGATAAGGTGTGCTTTCCCTCATACAGACAGAGTGTCAGGTCATTACTGTTTACTGTCTAACGCAGACTGAACACTGTCAGGTCATGTCAGCCTCACAGCGCTGAGCTGCAACACTCCTGACTGCTCATCCTCCCCTTACCGTAACTCCATTTTCTCTTCCAGAGTCATGAGGAGGCTTCAATGAATCAGCCTATTGAGCGGAACAGAGCTGTGCATTGGCTTTGACACTGTCAGATTGTGTGCGTGCGCATGTGTGTGTCCGTGTTGCCCCACTTTCCTAGCCTCCCAAAATACAAAGCTGTCATTTGTTGCCTCTCTGCTGTGCAAAAAGCCCCCGAAGGCCACAAGAGCTGAGAGAGAATTCGCATGAGGGAGACTGAATGTGTCTTCATGCTCACATTCTTATAGGAACAGCTAATGATGCTAATTTTTTGCTTATTTTGTCTCTAAGAGGCAAAAACACAAAAGAAAAACGACTGCAGCTAGCCTCAATCGTCTAAACAAGCAGATTCAGTCACATCAGCGAGATCAGAACAATTTTAACCACATCCAAACACGCCAGCAAGCAGGAGACAACAAATCATATCAAATGTGGCTTTAAAGCGCTGACCAAAACCAGTACATGAACAATCATGTACTAACGCACGCTCACACAGACCGACATAATCAGTCTCATGTCAGCACGCATGGCTCACAGAGGAGACAGCTGTTATTTATCATTAAAACTCCCACTTGGAGTGTAATTAAACCAGTTTGTATCTGCAAATCTGAGTGTTCTTGGAGAGGACACTTAAAAAAAATTAACCATTAGCTGACGGAGTCAATGGAAATTAATCAAAAAAAAAAAAAAAAGAGAGAGAGAGAGAGATCAGTCAGCGCAATAAATGAATGTTCATTTAGTCAGTTTCTCCTTGCTGTAATCAAACATTTCTCTAGAAATCTTATTTAAATCCAGAAGGTTTAGTGAACTGTAGAGAGATCTAGTTATGATGATGTTGAAGTTTGTATGTTTCTGTTATGTCTTAAATCCTTTTTGACGGGATTAATTTTACCTCGGGACCACATGCGATTTGTAATAATTGAGGAGATTGCGCTGTTAATCCGGTGAGAATCGGCCATGTCAGTAATTTGTAAAGGAAAAATTCCCCTGCAAATGACCTACTATGTTTTGCTGTACTCTGCAGTCCTGTGACAATACTGATCCAATGTGAATTCAGGTAGGCATTTTTGTGATTTATACAGAAATGGGCGGGATCCCATACATGAATAGGCGTTTTTTTGTTTCCGAGGCACATTCCTATTTGCTGTAATGTATGGCATAAAAAAGAAAAGGCGGAGGAGAATAAGGAGCAATATCAGGTGCAAACGATGGATCACATCATGTATTGCACTGTGCGGTAGGAATTATTTTCTTCTGTTTGTAGCCTTCTGTTATACAGCTCTGGCCGATATAGGGGGTAATTCATTTATCACATGGGGTGAGTAGGGCTAGAGTTCCCTCTTACCTTCATTTTGTAATCTTTCTCCCACAACTTGTCAGACTTCATTTGTCCTTCTGTATGGTTCTAGTTAAGTTTAGTAGTTTGTTTTTTCTACATCCTAAAACTGGGATACTGCCCAGCTTGGAGTGGAAGTGGCATGTTCGCCGCTTAAACTACCAGAGTTGAACAGGACGACAACGGTGTACGACATATGCGCGAGACATTTCCGTTTTTCCAATTTAGACATGCCCATCCGAATCCTGACCAATCACAGATTGGCATTAACACAGAATGCTTAAGTATTAATTTATTTTTTATCAAAACACATAGTGATATTGTGAAATCATTGTGACCAACAATATAAAACTGTCTTTTATTGTGACATTAATAAAGGAAAATTATACATAGAGGAATGACTGAGAGAATAAGAAAGACAAAGACAGTGAAGAGAACACACAGTAACAACAAAATAGAAGAAAAATAAGATTTCCAGCAGAAAGAAAATAGATAAGAGATGAAAAGTCTAAGCCTCATTTGTATAAACAGTATGAATCAAGTTATTACATGTCTCAGATTTCTTCCTTTATTTACTTCTCAACCTTATATTAACAGTTGAGCATTCATCAAGTGCAACTTTTTCAACCCCTTAGTCCTTTCCTTTCTTTCACTTTCGACTGTATCTCAGTTGGAAGAATAATTGTCTTGCAAAACGAAAGTTGTTGGTACAATTCCAGCTTCCTGCTCTCATATGTAGTACCCCCGGGCAAAACACTTAACACCAATGTGCCTACTGATTAGCATATTGCTGTATAAATCTGTGGCTGTTTGTGAGAGATTGGATGAATGTGGCTCTAGTGTAAAGCGCTTTGGGTGTTCTAGAAAAGTGTTATATAAAGTCAATTCATTCACCACTTACCTTCAAGTTCTCAAAAACATGAATCAGCTCAGATTAGTTCACAGGAATGACCCTACTGAACGAACAAGGGTATTCTCAAAAATGTTGGGATAAGTTTCACATGTCACAACAGAGCTAGTTAAATAAAAACAGACAGGAATTCAATTAAATTAGCTGGTGAATATATTAGAACTTAAAAGCGAAGTTTAAAATTGTATCTTGCTATATTGTATCTTTGTATAAAAAAAACTGAGAAAGCAAAAAGAAAGATTTGATGTCATCAAAGAAATAGTAACTTTTATCACTAACTAGAACCAGGGGCATGACAAAATGCAAGCTGCCTAAGTTGATTCATTAGTTTACATTACATCTAAATTTCTGTCATCAGTCTAAGATAAACTCAACACCCAAATCACAATGACACTCGTTAAGGGATTACACCAACAGCTGCTAATCCACTTTATTTGTAGGATAATTTATAAATTGGAGCATTGGGAGCTTAGCCACACAGCTTTACTGTGGTTTGCATTTAAAATGGGAAATATGGGCAAAATACCAAAGATGTCAGCTTCAGTGGGAAGCATGTGGGAAAGTCAAATAAAATAAAAAGGCTGATTACTACCGTTGTAATGAATGAAGTTAACGTTAATTTGTTGAATAACGCCTAAATAACCATTCTCAACTACATGAGTGAGACAAGCTTCATATTATTATTATTATTATTTTGTTACTATCATTATTGTTATTTAAGTAAGTAAGCCAAAAAGCCAAATTTTGTGCAGCAAAAAAAAAAAAAAACAGCCTTTATTCATGAGCAAGGCTTATGGATCAATGGATCATGCACAATAAATATGTTTTCATCTAATAACTTTACAATGACTTTCCAATGACCCTTTGAGGTGAAGAGCCGTAATAGTATGGTGAAAAGCAGTGTAACTTTCTGTGTTTGTAGTTATGTTCTGTTGCAGGTTCCTTCACAAGCAAACACTCCACAGAGTGCAGCTGCAAGAGTAAGTTGTTAAAAAAAAATCATCAAAATCAAAGCAAAGTGCCAAGTTATAGACCAGAAAACTATGTAACATTAGCCTAGCACTGAACAAACTCTTTCCACAATCCTCAGCAGAGCAAGATGTTAGTTTATTATATTGTGGTTACATGGAGTTAACTAAAGGTCAAGACACAGCGGAACCGATGTTGGCCTCCGATCCGACAGAAAATCTCATTGGCTGAAGTCGTAGAAAATTAAAACTGGTTTTGAAATGGAAACGGGCCGGGCGACCGCTTGTGACTCTCTGCAACTGTGTCTGCATAGTTCTGACCAGATCCAGCTATCTTGATCAGAAATACGGAGCAATATGATGGGACCAGTCATGAGCCAGACGAGAAGAGAGACACGTGACAAAGTAAAACACATCTGCTTTGGGTGGTAAATACAAAGTAAAATCTCTGAATCGCAAGGTAAACTGTACTCAATTTCCAGCCAGATATGCCCCCGATATGGGTTCATCCAGAAACACACCGCTCAATAAATAATCTAGAAAATATTTCAGTAAATGTATACTTTGTCACACAGCCAGTATGTCAGAAAAAAACCTGGATCGGAGCGTGAAGGATCAGACGCAAGCGGTGTGTCTTGGGCTTAATGCCCAGTTAAGGATTGATAGCTGTGTTATGGGAACCCTGTGTCAGGGCTGTGCGGTATATGCGATAGACGGTAGAAAAGATATGGATTTGATCTACAGTAGAGATTGCCGTCTACCGCCCTATCCACTGTTACATCATCACACATGCCTAAACATGATTGCAAGCATAGAGACATCTGAGCTGAAGGAATTGGTAAAAAAAAAAAAAGATGCTACGTCAGCGATTTGGACCTGGTTCGGGTTTAATAGATCATCGACAGAAAGTTGTCAAAGTTACGCTGAACTTAGACCGTTGCGCTCAAGGTCAGTACGACACGGATGTTTGAGAGCAACGTAGAAAAGTCAGAAAAGCTCTTGAACGCACATTGGGGTAGCTAGAAATCGCCCGAACCACATTAGCTAACGCTAGCTTTTATTAGCTTGACGTAGAGTCCACTTCGAGCTGCACAAAGCAACGCACCGCTGGGGGAATACATCCAAAAAAGTAGCGAAACGACACAATACAGCGCGCACCAACCTTCCGAGATCATAATATGCAGCATAAAGTGCTGGGTTTCATTATGACTACTGTTTTCTGCACGATAACTGCTGTTAAAATTCTAATTTCTTTGCTTTTTATGAACATTTTCAACCTTAAATTTTGTACTGCAATATATACCGTTACCATGAAGGGATCTGATTTATACCGTGATATGAATTTTATCTCACACCACTCAGCGTGGGAAACAATATTGTTAGTCATCAAAAAAGATGCTCTTTACCCTCTAGTTTCAAAAATATGTATTAGGAAATGGCAAGCACAAATTACATAGGAAATTAACCAAGATTAAATTCTGTCGAACTGCTAAAGTTGTAACAAATGTGCCGTTTGATTAAACGGCAGACGTCAACATGGCATCCATCAACACAATTAACAGCCTTTTACAGGTAATAGCTGAACATACTGACTGACAGGAAAAGAAGAGAAGAAATGACAGTGACACTAATAGGAAATGAAACTTAAGAAGGATTTTTAAGAGCATTTTATCTGACACAAACAATAATAAAGGAAGCATTAAGTCATGTGCAAGTAAAATCAAACAAAACGACCACGCACTATGTTGACCTGGTTGGTGCATAAAGTAAATGCAAAAACTCAGAAGGCGTTGATAAAGGTTCAAGGAAGGAAACAAAACTGGAGTTGGACTTCAACCGTTGTAAGCAGCAGTGAGGTATACTTTAGCAGCTGGCAGATATGGGAGTGCTGCTTTAGCATCTGAGCTAGAAAGAATGAGAAGAGCAAACATCAGAACTGCAAAGCTACTGCAGAAAATGCTCCGTTGATGGGATTCTATGCATTATTTTCCTCCAACACGTGCTTTAACTGCTGCAGCATTCAAAAATAACACGGAAAGACTCCTTGTGGCTGTTTTGCTCAATGTAATCTAAGCAAGACAGCGTTTACACACATTTCTTAAAGAAACGACTTTCAGCACACAAATGGTCCGCCCAAAAGCAGCCTTGAAGTTAACCATTAGCCAAAGCTTTGTTATTTGTTCAAGGCTTTCCAAAACGGGCTCTCCTTTTGGCTGCTCTGTCCTCGACACAAACCACAAAGGGGGATAGGAAGCTGAGTGACAAAAGGCCAAAACTTTCCATTGCATTTAACGCTTCACTTAAATGTTTCCTCCTTTATTTCCACCCTGTTGTACTTGCTGTTTGTAAAACAATACTCTGAATAGAGCACCGCTGTCCCCTATAATCAACAGGTGTAAAAGCTCAATAGCTGAAACGAGACACATGAAATTCTCGCCTCTGAAGGGACTGCCCTCTAAACTTAATCACGTCTTGTCCGCCATGAAAAAAAAAAAAAAAAAAAACGTATTTTTACTTCATGTGTTCCACTCTGCAAGGACTTTTGCAACCGGACATTAAAATGTCTGAGCCACAGAAAGTATCCAAGGCTAGGACATCTGACACAGCTCCAGGCAGAAATAAGCATTTATCCAAAATGCTGTTCACCCACTGTGTGTTTTCTCAGGTCTGTAATATAGAGGAACAAAAACACAAATAAAGGAAATCTTGAGCTCCCATGAAAGGATTTGTCGTAGCTCTTCCTGAATGTTCTGAGCACTAAATATAAACTTCGGGGTGATCGGGCCTTCTCAGCTGCAGCACCCGGACTCTGGAACCAGCTCCCTCTGGATCCACTCCACTAAATTACTAACCTGGGCATTTTTGGGTCCAAACTTTAGATGCTTTTATTCAGAAAGGCTTTTAATACTCAGTAGTAATGTTACATTGTATTCCAGATTTCTAATTTTTATTAATTGTTTTATGTTTTATTTGTTTTTGAATGAGTTGTATGATTTTATTATAAAGCTGTCTGGTTGGCTGTTTTAGAGGACTGTAATAGAAATAAATAAAAACGAATGAAGGAAATCTCAGTATGTTGTCTTAACAAAGTGTAAACACAGAAGCCATTTAAGGTAAAACTATGAATTTACAAAGCTTTGTCTTCTATGATATGATTAAGACTTTACAGGGATACGGTGTAAGGAAAATGATACACGTTTTTCATATTTTAATTAGAAATATAAAAAAAATAAAATAAGTGATGTATTCACCCCCATGAGCCCATCCTTTTTGGAGCCACCTTTCACTGTAACTGTATCTGCAGCTGCAGGTGTTTTGGGCTAGGTCTGTGGCACATTTGCAAATCTAGGATCTGAAATCTTTACCCATTCTTTGCAAAATAACCCAAAGATGTGAACATCTGTCGTCAAGTCTTGCCACAAATTCTCAGATGATTTTATTTTGTTTGTTCGCTGGTTTGTTAGTTTTATTGTAACACGTATTGAAAATTGAGCCTCTAAACCACGCCTCCCATCATTGACCTGTATTTAGCTTCCCCCGTACCAGGTGGCAAGTTAACATATCCGTGCTAAAGAAAAAGGATCCTGACAATTTGACACTGACACCGCCGTGTTTTACAGCAGGGATGGTGTGCTCAGTATGAGCTGCAGTTTTAGTTTCCTCTCCACACATAATGTTCTTTATGTAGGTCAAATCTGACCAGAGCTGCTTCTTCCATGTCTGGAATCCCTGCAGCTCCTCAAGAGTCACCACAGGTCTTGGGTTTCTCTAAATTTCTCTCCTTGCATAGCCTGTCAGTTTAAAAGCATGACCTTGTGTTGGTAGGTTTGCAGTAGTACTATACTAATTCTCTTTTGAGATGATGGAGCAATCAATGCTCTGTAAGATGTTGAAATTTTGTTACTATAATGTGATTTGAAGAGGTTCAAGGGATGTGAGTACTTTTGAAAGGCACAGCACATTCAGATTAACAGAAGCTTCACCTCAACCGAATTTCTAACAAAGCAATTTAATTTATTTTACAATGCTGCTTTTGTAGCCCTGACAGTACTAGTATTTCATTTAAAAAAAAATACATTTTGATTTGCACCATGAAATTCTCCTGGTTGTTTTGAAGCCTTTACCTGTTTATTTGTTAAAGAGATTTGAGAGTTTCCAGAACTGGAAGTGGATTGTGCGTTCCGCTCTGTATTGCCAGTCACAGCACACTGCAGGAAGCCCAAAGGAATCAGTTTTCCCTCAATGATCATCTATGTCATCTACGAAAACACCAACTGTGTCAACACCAGGGTGCACAGCTCGCCGCGGGAGAACAAGAGCTGACTGATGACATGTGAGATGTGTTATTGTTAAGGTTGCTGAGCCTGAATTCCACTATGATGATAACTGGTCGGTGGGAGTTTTAGGACTTGTCCCAGATAACCTTCCAAAAATATTTTGGAAAAACTCCAGGAGGGTAAAACGTAGAGGTCTACAAACATTAGCGGCACACTTCCGAATTGATGGTGATAGAAACGCAGTTAAGCAGAAGATGTTTCATACCCCTAGGTGTTGGGTCAAATTAAAAGTAATCATTGAATTTTATTAAAATCCTTGTTTTGACTGGAAGTAACATGAGTTTGAGTGGCCTGACTTGAATCTGAACCATCCAGATTGTCTTGAATTTGAAGATGGAGGATTAGGATGATGGCAGGAAGGCCTTCCAACCACGAAGAGTCGGAGCTCATTCCGTTGATTAAAAACAAATTAAGAACTAAAAATAGGCTATAACCCATTCACCCATTCAGTCTTATCAGGCCTAGGGTTGGGCAATGTAACAATATTGTAGCGTGAAGAATTTGAACATGCTGACAATCTCTCAAAAGAGACAGATGAAGATGTTATCAGTATGGCACATGCTGTTCATTGCTGTTCTTTGCTCTTGTACATATATTTCAATTATATTCTCCTCATAAAACAGCTTTAATCCGCTAAAGGTGCCCTGCTGGGGCAGGGTGACGGTGCAGGGGTATTCCACGAGACCAATGTATGGAGGCGTCGGTCTTCCCCTTTTCTCTCACCCCAGTTCAACCTACTTTCAAAGAAAGGCCACTAGTGTCACAAAAATGCCTCTTGTTACCATTCACATTAAAGGTGCATAGCCACGTTACTCGTTGACCCTTTTTTTTTATTTATATGTCAGAAGTTGACTCTGATTGCATAGAAAGTTTTTTATGAAATATTATCACGTCCTGCTGGCGTATTAGTTGCTATTTATGCTTTGTTTTTGTTCAATTTGTTAGTAAATAAAGCCTTTCGCATTTATTTTTTAACAACAACGGAAGTAAAACATTGCGCATGCGCAGCAGGGGTTAAAACAAGGAAGCAGCTAACGGCTATTAGCATTTAATTAATAACGGTTGGTCTTCGATCACGCCGAGCTGCCGCTTTACTGTGAGGCATTGCAGAGGGTCAGGCTCAGTATTTACAAGTGATTTATTAATTAAGCAAACCGGCATTATGATAGTTACACCATACTGCCGGTAGATGGCACCACGTCTGTTGAGGGGGTTATATTTAGGCTCAAAAAAGACTATCAAAACACTATCAGGATGGACGCTCGGTGTATATAACCTTATATCGTCAGAATCAAATGGTTTTTGGTCTTTTTTAAGCATATAATGTGGATATATACATGTACCTTTAAATGTATTTTTGAGTTGGGTAAAAGTATAAAAAAAGGTATCACAAAGAGGCAAATTCATGAAGCTATTTGCTGATACTCGTATCAAACGAGTCTGAAACTACACACACAGTACACTATACTTTATGAGCTGATGCAGTTTGAACACAATGTTGTTTATTATTATGCATGCAATTAGTAAAAGCTTTATTTATGTATGTACAGCCAAAATTATAGCTATATTTAAAGACCAGATCTGTTTGTCAAATTATGTATAAAAGTGCAGTCTGTTGACAGTTGGTGGTAATTATGGCACAGGGAAAGGAAGAGGTCCATGCCAATGTGCTTTTAATTAAACAAATTGGCACGTTAAGTATGAACACAAAACAAAATCTGTTCAGAAATGTTTTTTGGCCTAAATACTCACAAACCTGTCTTTATGAGCTATGTTTTACATTGACAACTGGTGAAATCATATTGGGCTATGTTACCACTCGAATTATGATATGTTTTCATGTTGGTCACCCCTAACGCTAAATAATAACGAAGGAGCTAAGGTTAGTCATTTGTGAAATGACAGGAATTTAAACCGTTAGTAAATATTTCCCGGTTTTTAAATAGCATTTTTACTTTAAATGTACGAAAGGACCCTGTCCACGAAGTCCAAGGGGGTGCTGGGATGCTGGAGGGGCTGAAGAGACAGAAAACTGGTATCGGCAGGCAGACACAGTGCATGATATGCAGAATGCAGCAGGGTGCTTTGCAGCTGCCCACTAAAACTGGTAGGGCATGCCAGCAGATATATTCTACAAAGAATGTGAAAGATTATATGTGAAGCAGCAATACAGCTTGAGTTGACAGACTGAACTAGCTCACAGGCATCGGCTTTTTATGCACTTTACAGTCATAATCAATAAATTTGATTATGCGTTCCAATGAGGCTTGTTTATCAGATTAAAGAACTCCTTTGAAAATAGCAACCTATATTCAGGTATTAAACATACTTTACATTAATTCCATATTTCTGTGTGTGTTGTTCTGACGTAATATTCTAATGCTAAATGTCATTATTTCATTAGCTGTTAGTAGAAAAGTATAATTAATAGAAATAAAGGCTTGAAAACATTATTCTGTGTGTAATTAATCTATATCATATGTTTAATTTAGTGAATTAAGTTAATGAAATAAAGTTGTTTTTCAATAAAATTGTGATTTGTTTTTTTTAACTGCGAGTACCAAAAAAAAAATAAAAAATGTGGGTTCATATTTTCTGCAGCAAGCTTGGTAATAACACTAATCCGTTTCAAAGTAAACCCTGGACTTGTCAAACAAATGATATCTTGCTGGAGGGGAGATGCAGAGACGAGAAAAACCAGCACAGTTACATAACAAGTGTTTCCGCTGACCGCTGCGGTGGCCTTGGTGATCTGGCAGATATGACTGTCCAGCAATACAGCATTACCCTCTTTAACCTCATTATATAAAACCCAGACACATTCTGAGTGTTCATATTTCCTCGACTCGTTACCGGTTTAGTTTTACCAGCAGGTGATGTTACTTCATATGAATATAATAGAGGTCAGACTTTAAAATATATACCATTAAAACCCACAGATTAGAAGAGTGACTGTCACACCTTTCATCATGCAACACTTTAATATCATCATTCTTATAAAAGGGGCTGACAAAACTGAAGTGATAAAATAATTTACACTTTTTAACCTATCGAGATAACCTTAGATAACCTTGATTATCAGGCTGTGTCTATTCAGAAGGAAACTACAAATTGTATTTTGTAAAATGCATTTTGGTGTAAAAAGTCAATCTGAATGATCAGCAGTTTGGGGGATTTTCTTCTAACAATAATTTAAGTAAAGTCACAGGTGGGTCAAATATATTTAAAGAAGATGACAAACATGGCTGCTCAGGTCTGGACCAATGCAAGCACAATTTCATACACACATTTGTGCAAACACACATACAGAGCTGAGCAAAACACCCAGAAGAACCGCACAGGCTCACTGTTTTATGTGTTTGACTGTAGCTGCAGCAACAAATCAATTAAATTCAAAACTGGTAATATTGGCAAGGTACATCATTCATTTGTTAGACCTATTTAATGAGGCACTTCATGCACATTGGCAACACCACCCGTGACAAAGGCAACGATCAGCCAATATTCTGCTTCATGTGATTAAAAGTGTAGATAACAATATTATATTAAAACTAAAGCATAATCAATTTACTCTTTCCATTTATAGCACTTCAACATTTTTCTCTATTTTTTTAAAGGGCATAACTCAACATTATTTTCACAAATGAAAACATTTAGTAACACATTCTCATAAATCCATTACATAAACTGCAAAATCAGCGTAGTCATTTTAAAAGTCGAACCAACCAGGAGACGTGGAGGTCTCTTGAGTTCAAAATATTCTTAATTTAAAACATTTTTTAAACAACTTCATTATGGTGCAAACCACATAAATATCAAGGTATGCAATCAAAAATAAATCAGCTCAGATTACAAGACCATCCATGGTTATATCAGCATCAATAGAAGAGTCAGACCCCAAAGCAGCTGAAAATTCTCCATCCCAGAACAACATTATGATAATCCAAATTGGATTAATTCTGAACACATGGTTTAAAAAAAAACATTGAGACCGAGGCGTCAACGAAACACAGACTTTTAAAAAAGTGGGTAGAAATTATACTGTAACTGAAAGGTGTCGAGTTTGAGGGTTGCTTGAGCCAAATAAATCCTGAGTTGTTTTATTTGATAATAGTAAATCTTGTTCACAAAAATCTCCTGATATTAAAACATGTGTGTTCAGTTGCTGTCAGGAAGCTACTTTCGATTTCAAAATTATCTTTATTCAACCAAGAAATTTGTGTCTGAAAGGAAATGAGATGGCTATCTCTCAAAATATAATAAAAAATGTAATAGGAGTTCTAGCAAAAATATTATTTTCCTTGCATTTTAATAAAAAACAGCTTGCAGAAAAGTATTTATAAACTTCTCAATACTGTATGGAAAAAAAATCTAATATTAGTTGTACCGCAGTCAACTTCTTTTGGTTGCTAACCAACCTTTTGCATGTTTCCAGATATGTTTTGATAATTTATGTTTGGTTATGAACAGGATTCTTGGAGGTTGGAAGGCTTCCTTTGCGTCAATTTTTGATTTTTAAATGTAAAACTTTCAAAAGCATTTTAGAATATAAGAAACAGACTTCCAGAGGATAAGTGGAAGGCTAAACATGGTAAAGCAAAGTTGCTTTATTTACTTATTGTACTTATTGATTCTTTAGGCCGCCCTGGTGGTCTGTGGGGGAAATACCGCACTTGCAATTGCAGGAGCTTACGGCCCGCACACACAGAAGTCTCGCTTTACGAGAACTCCATGTGTTTTTGCCCTGCCATTTACTATATGCACAGGCGAAAACAAAAACAAAGAACCGCGTGTTAACGTCAAATAAACATGCAAGCATATCGAGTTTATTATTATTATTATTATTATTTATTTAATTTTTTTATGTTGGCGAGACCTACATAAAAAAAAAAAAAATAATAATAATAATAAAACTGGCGAGGCGTCGGCGGCGGCCGGCCGGCCGCCTCGCCAAGATAGCGCTGCGGGAAGCTTGATGTTCATACCTTCACTGTGTTAGTCATTGTTTGTAGTACTGCCGTTTTTTTTTACTTTTCGTTGCGTTCGCCTGTCTGCTAAGCTCAAAACAACCGCGCCTGGCTTGACGGAGAAACCAGAACAGCTGAGCATCTTGACGACAGTGCACTATTACTTTCGCCCTAAAGACAGTTTCCAATTCATGAAATCTTTACTGTATTTGTGAAACTAATATTACAATAAAGCTGTGGTACACCCAGGATCATGTATCATTTTGTCTTTTCTACCAACTGTATCGTTAAACCCATAAATGTTAGGATAACCTGTCAATGGTTTTGCAGATTATATCCTGGTTATTTGAAGCAGGGTATAATATACATTTCTAAAAAAGAGCCTACAAAAAATATCATCCTCTTAAATCACCAAATGGCCACACTTCAGTCTTCGGGGCTAAATGGTTTTGTCTACATATAATCATTCACTTAAAAGCAAAGACTTTCTCAACAGATCCACCAAACAGCTGTCTTAACAAAAAGAAAGTCTTGCTATGGGATTGGGTCCTCATGATGGAAAGACTGTACATGTTAAAAATGCTAACCACACACTCATAAACTTCAACAACAAGCCTATTTTACTTAGTTTCTAACGTCCTACACCATTAAACAGATTTTTCCAAAGAATGGCATCGAAATTTGGCTAAAACTCAAAATATTAACATTACGTCCTGTAGCAAAGCCTTCCTGATCCCAAGATGGATGGCATCACTTAACGAAGTTGAAAACAACCATTAGGGAAATACCATGCCAAGACACCAGTAAAATCAGGATATGTAACAGCCTTATGTTTGCATTTTTTCCTCTAACCTCCAACCTAAAATGTATCTGTGACCATCCTGAAAAGACGGAACAAAACTTGGGTCGCATCCTGTGATTTCCTCTGCTGAGGTAGAGGAAATTCTGCCTTCACATACTTCCCATCCAGCGACAAGAGTCCAAGACATGTGACACAACACCAGGAACATCTGATAGGGTATCTCTCCCTGTCTCCGACCAGACACATCCTCAGTGGAAACTGTGTGTGTGTGTGTGTGTGTGTGTGTGTGTGTGTGTGTCTGTTTTTCAGCATCCTCGGGACAGTGAACTTATCCCGTAAACAGTATATTTTTCGGACGAATGCTTGCCTCACAGAAACAAGAAAAACAAGATCTAAACTTAAAGCTGGTCTCAAGATGTATACGTAGCTGCCCAAAATTTGTTTCAAAATAAAATATTAAAAACGTGTTCTGTACAATATAAAAAAGTGGACACTTCACTGTATTTGGTTTCTCTTAACGATTATAAAATGCAGAATGTCACAATGCTCCAGAATGAACAATAGAGACACATTGCCTAAAGGCTTAGGTTCCAGCTTTGGTTACACTATTCTAACATAAATATGCTTTGATCTAAACCAGAACAAGAGCGTGCACTTTGTAGCTCATTTTCGGAAAGCTGTGGGCCCGGATTTGATCATCCATGTGCATTTCCGTAATGACGTTGGATTTAAAGGGCTGTCTGAAATCGGCACAGCAGTCTGAAGCTCCTTTTCTACCCGTGATAGAGTTCTTACTGTTGACCCCATGAAAGGTCAAGAAAAAGGAGCTAGGAGCTATAACTAGAGGTATTTGGATGGAGCCAAGTTCCCCAGAGTCATGCTCATGACCTGATAATTTGACTCAAATATGTTGAAGCAGAGACACATAAAAGTTGCAGGACACCGAAAAAAAACATATGCAGGGAAAACAGAACCTCTTATGGCCTTTTTCTTGATAATCTTCAATAAAGCCCAGATTTGTGGGGTGCATCACTAATGTTTGTCCTGTCAACATATTCTCCCAACTGAACTATGAATGTCTGCAGCACCTCCAGAATTTCCATGGGTTGCTTCTCTGATTAAGGTCGTCATTGTGGGGCCAGTTAGTTTAGGTGGACGGCCATGTAGTGGTAGGATTTTCAATTGTGTCACTCTCGTATGATGGACTGAACAGTCCTTGGTGAGATGTTTAAAGCTTCAAATTTTCTTTTATAACATCGCCCTGTTTATAAAACATCTCCATAACTGTGTCCTGTGGCATCTGAAGGCAGTTGCTTCCAATGGATTTTATTTAGGGGTATCGCAGTAAAGAGGGTTGGAAATAAATGCTTGCCATACTTTGGATTTCTTTCTACAATTTTTTTTTTTTTTTTTTTTTAGAAAACCATGTATCATTTCTCTTCAACTTCCCATTAATGGCTTACTTTTTGTGAACCTATCACATCACATCTAAAAAAGAAAAGAAAAAATACAGTGAAGGTTTTGGTTATCATAAGGTAAAATGTAACAAAGTTCACAGATTTTGAATATTTTTGCAAGGTACTGTACATCCCACCTGTTCTTGGCTAATTTTCTCTACTTTTAGATTTTGGCAAACAAACTGACAGATGAGATATTTGAAACATTTCTAACAACAAATAACTCCAAACTAAAACTCCTGAGAGTCTTGGAAAAAGGACTAACAAGGAGAACTGAGCTCATTATACTAACAAACAAACTGTACTGAACAATTTTAGGGTGGATCTCTCTTGTAACAAACTGCTTTGTTGCGATCTGAATGCACAGGATGTAATGCAATGTTGCTCCTTGAGTAACTGGAACTTGTAACACATTGGCAACACTGGGTGTGGCAGCTTGAAATATGCTTCAGCTTGTTTATTTCTGCTTAATCTCACCAGGTTCCTATCTGTAATGAGGGGGGAAAAAAACGATGTGAGGGCAGAGTAGAGGAGGGTGAGAGGTAACCTGTGGGAATTGTGACAGATGGAGGTTCTGTATGTGAGCTCAGTACACTGTAACTAGCATTTGGCTGACATTTCAATACATGTTTTTTTTTAAGATTATTTGGAGAAAATAGATGGCTTTAGTGTGATCATGTAAAATATAACTATAAAATCAATTAGGTTTCTAATGCCAATACGACAACCAATGTAAGCCTAACAAGCACTATCGCATTGTAAATAACAGAGTGTAAAATTTTCAACAGCCACGAGGGAAATACACTCGGGCCTAATCAAAAGTCAACAGTCCAGTTAAATAAGCATGCAAATGTATTTATCATACACACACTATACAAAAAACACACACACACACACTATAGACATATATAGATTTGCATGCCAGGGGGCATTGCAAATGCAACATGCGGAACTAATAACCTGCAGCAAGCCTCTAGCAGGGGACATGCACAGCAATAAAATTACAACGCAGAGGCAGATGGCGCATACGCCTATACAATGTTACTGCTACAGGAACATTTATGTCAACACGAAACTAAGGCTTAAGCACAATGTGAGTTTGGTCATGGTTTTGAATTTTAGGCAGCACCAGATGCCACACACCTCAAAATAGCAGAATACAATATGGAGTAAAGCTGGAAATGGGAGGAAAGTTGACGATGATTGATGGCATTATGGATCAAGACTATTCAACTTGTTGTAAATTTGACTCTGTAAAGGCCTTTCGTCGTGTTGAAGATGACATGCTGTGATTCCTAATACACCTTTGACACTATGGAGTGTCTGTCCTGCATATCAATGGTGTGAAACAAAAGCTGCTTTCACAAAAATAATGCTTCAGCACTGTCTTTCTACCCTTCTCACACTCCAACATCTATAATGAGATCTCCAGCTAAGTGAGGCTGTCAAGGATTTTTCGGACCTGTTGAAACATTCCTTCACATATGTGTTGCAACTAAGAGACAGCAATGATGTTTCTTTATCTCATGCTATACTGTGCAGACGTTCTGTCTGCACTTACGAACATTCACTGACCTCGACATAACGAATGTTCTATTTGGAGACATGGCAAGAGACCTGGATTTATTTCCAACTAAACTTGGTGACTATTTGTGCACCCACAGCGTACATTAAAAAATTATCTGGGTTGGAACACTTGAGTATAAATATTAAGATTCAGGGTATATCATTACTAATCAGCGGTAGACAATTCCCAATGTGTCTAAAATTCCACATGAAGGCAAAGTGGACACAGCAAGCATAAAGTCCATTAACAGTTCACAGGCAGTAGTGTGTTTTGTTAAGGACTGAAGTAGATTTGCTTTAATCCTTTTCAGTTGGGTTTTATTTGTACATGTCCTTCTGTCCAATAACTTGGTGGGTTTATTGTATCTGCAAGGTCTCAATAACGCTGAGGGAGACAGTTCTGTAATGTCGAGCTGTTTCTAAGAAACTGTTTTATTTAACATCAACATGTAACCGTGGAGAATTCTGAATTTAAGTTTAACCATAAAGTAGAGAATACATTAAGAAATAAAAAAGGGGCTTAAAACCGACATCGCCACTTGACCATATTACTAACCTTAAATGAAACCTATCGTTTAAGGGCAGATGTTCCTACTTAATAAACAACAATACAAATGAGTAAGAAGTGATGTCTTAGAACCAGAAGATCAATGATAGCAGAGTGATGAGTCATGACGAAATTACCACTTTCATTGCAACCTAAATGTCAGCACTGACTTAAAAGATGACATTCAGGTTCACATCTCGTCAAATATCAGATGCAAATCCAGCTCACTGAACCGATGAAGCTCTTCACTGAGTCAGTCGGGACAACAAATAAATGCCAAAACGTCAAGGCTCAGCAGTGCTGACCCAGCAACTCATCTTTGTGGGGGGCATGATAATATCTCTGTAAACAAGCCGACCCAGGACAGTAAAGACAAGCAAATACAGTAGATATCCACAGTGACATCAGGACTCGGCACCTAGCTGAGCTCAGCGCTGCCAGCTGGGATTTGTTGCAGAGTGAGTGATTTAACAATAGCTTGGTGTGTGTGTATGCATGTGTGTTCATGCACACAAGCCGGAACAGATACAGGGGTGTGCCTGCCAGATGATTTGGTAAATGGAGGTGTTTGGACACGGAGGCAGCAGAGAGTGTTTCCTGGACACATGGAAGGTGAAAAAGAGTTCACAGAAAAAGCACTCACAAATTTTCATTTCCTCTTTTATAAGTATTTCTTGATGTTGTTTCCGGAGCTAACAGAAAAAACGTTCTGTCAAGCAGCTGAACACTAAACCGTTTTACTAAAATTACAAACATTGAATGCCTAACTAACTTTACTTTAAATAAACGTGACAATAACCAAAACTGTTTTATGTAACTACCCAGGCTAAGTATTAAAATAATGTGAGACAGGAGACGTATTTAAAGCACAAGACCATATTTTTGCTACAGTGTTAGAAATAAGTATTTGCTTGGATCTGTTATTTCAGGGTTGTCTAATTTAAATGTTTTAGGTCAAAAGGTGTCTTTTTGTCACGTCGGCAAAAACTGTCAAGTTAAAAGTACCCCAGGACCATACAAAAATTATAAGTAAAAAAATTAACTTCCCTAAAATTGTATTGACATTTAAAAAAGTTCTGAGTTCAATTCCCACAGACTCCCTGCCACTCTGTGCCCCTGAGCAAGACCCTTAGCCTCAGAATGCTCCCTAGACACTGCACAGCGGCAGCCCACTGCTCCCCAAGGGGATGGGTTAAATGTGGAGAAATTTTTTTTATTGTAATGTATGTTGTAATGGCAATAAAGAATATTGTTATTTTAGGCTGTATTGCTTTTTGGCTAAATTGGGAAACTTTTTGGTTAAAGCTATTTTGCTAAACCTTTGTTGTTTCTAAATCTACTATACAAATAAATTTAACATCGATGTTAGGTGTGAATATAAGGGGTGCTGTGTAAGGATTGCTGAACGTTTCCTTTTGTACTGCTTTGCCAAGAGTGGAAATTTCATTTGCTTTTAGTCAAATGTTTTTTTTTCCCCCCTTCAAAATAAACGTGTGATTCTCTGGTTCATGTTGTGACTCAACATGCCAGGCTGTTGTGCAATGGCGAAATGAGACTAGAGTATTCAAATATCATGCGTATGCATCCATGTAGTTGGACCTTTCTATGAATTGCAAAAATACAAACCCTACATGCATTCCCACACAGCGAGTGGAATAACACCCAGAAGCCAGACATCCATGAAATCTTCTCACAGGTCCAAAAATGCACCCAAACACGAAGCACAAGTGAACACTCCATGAAGAATGAACTCTTGACTAATGAGTCTCTCGTTTCGCAGACTTTACATGCAAGTAATTTAGCTCTGCTGGTAAATATGTGAAATGACAGGCAAATGAATGGAGTTGGTGACCTGGAAGTTTTCATCTAATCTGCATATTAATGGAGGCCCTCGGGGCACAGTAAAAGGCAAGGACACTCACCAACATGACAGGCAAGAAGCCCAGGCAAAACAGCACAGAGTCAGTGCCATTCCCTTCTCATTCAGGGTATTTTTTCATAATGATTCAACTGATCAAAGACTCAAGTTGTTATGGATCTAACCTTATAAAGAATGTGTAGATGGTTATATAATCCCAACCGTCTGAGCTTAAAAAAAAAAACAGACTGTTGGAGTTTTGACAAGAAAAAAAACTCCTGACTTTTAACCCATAATAGCTCAAGTTAATAAAGTATGCTGACTTGATAATAACTATAATTACAGATAAGATGCAATCAATCGTGACCACTCCACAAGATTAGGAAAAGTATAGCCTGGCCGAGTCAACATTCCCAAGTCAGCTTTTCATGATGAGAAATGTTTGAGTCATAGAGACACTTTAATAAGAAGACAACAGGGGAAGGGTGGGGGATGAAAAGAACCACTGTTTGTCTGAAAACCTCGTTTGGCCAAAAATCTGTCACCTCTCCCTCTTGCGTAGTAAGAAGTTGACCCTGTTTACCCCGGCTGCTCCACTCTTGTATTTATGCAAGACCCTCTAAGATGCATGGGAGGATCTGCTGACGTCTTGCGTACATTCATGTTAAATGTGACCTGTTTACATTTTAACTAGTGCATATGATAGAAGGGCAATCTTCTTCAGACAGGACAGCAGACCACTTCAGGAAGTCCGCTATCAAATGATAAGTTAGTAAGGTTTTAGACTTTGGCAGGACTGGACGATATAAGGAAAACAAAAAAGTTGCAATATTATTGTTGAATATTGTAATTATAATAAAACTGTCACTGCAAACACTAAACCCTATCCACCACTATTTTCCTTCGTCGTCTCCACCGAACTTATCAGATATTTCTAATCAGATCTCTATCTTTAGCCAGAAACAAAATAAATCGACCTTTAATACCTTTGATGCTCTTTGTTGGTTGATTTATCCTTTCACTGCCTTGTCCTGGTTTTTAATAGGGTGGCAGTGTCATAAACGGCACTTGTCTGCCACCTAATTTCTGTGTCTTGTTACAATCTGCCCTAGCCACTAACCTGTCCTAGTATTCAGTGGTTTCCTGCCTCCTACCAGTTTATTATTTAAAAAAAAAAACTGTAAAATGTACTCCTGGTCTGTTTGTCCTTTGAGTCTCTTGCTTAGTACATTACACTCCGGATCAGCAAGCCAAGGACCCAACCCTTGTCTTCCATCCAGCTCCCATTGAACAAGACCTTATGTCCTCTCCCCACAAGTGGCTAGCAAAGCCCTCGGACAACACGTCTCTCAGGACCACATTGGTGGTGAAATCCCTCGACTGCACTAAGGTGGTGATATAGGTCTTCTATGTTTAAGGACATGATTCTCAGCCATGAAAATGCTCATTATGCCCTTCACATTGAGGGTCAGGGATTTCTTCAGGTGGAATAGTTTAAGCATCTTGGTTTCTTGTTAATAAATGATGGTTGAAGAAAAATATGAACAGACAGAAGAGGGTGATAATACCGCCTTTCCTCTGTCTGTCTGGCATTAGAGCTGAGGTGAAAAGCTTCCCATATGGTCATGAGGTATGGATCGTGGCCCTACCTGCAATAATCGTTGCTAAATTTCATATGTTATATCACAATCACAAAGGAATGCTTAGAAGCAGCAATTGGTTGAGTATCAACTGTGATGCATTCCCACTCTGCTAGCAAATATTAATACTGGCTAGCGAGATGGTCAAAATGGATGGTATCTGCTCTTGTTTCACATCAAGAGTATTTGACTTTCAGTGGTTGAGATACAAAAGCTCACAGAAAGAGGTGGAGAAAATGTAATGATGAAAAAGAAGTTTGAAAACGTTTGTTAATTGTAATGGATATTGGTATAATTTCAAGTTTTAGCAATTGTCTGACAAGTACACATGTCCCTGTTATCCTACAGCTCTAGTTGCAATGCCCACCTTTATTTCAAATTATGGACAATGACGGTGGACAAAAAACAAAACACGAAAGATTCATCAGTACTGTCTGACCTCTTCAACCAAAAAGAACCACAACATTAAAAACAGTCAACAGACATGGACCATGATGCAAGTATTAAGGTATACCAAGATTTTAAAAAGGTAAGAGTTCAAAGACTGTGCTATCGTATAGAATTGCACAGCAGTAACCCTCATCCACTTGTCGTTGACCGAGGTAGGCTGAAAGAAGGCTCCTATGCTTTACGTCGTTTATTATTATTTTTAATATCACAAGTACTCTTTGAAACTTTTGAGATTCTGGAGTACAAGATGTTGTTGGGAGTATTACATGTGCAGATTTTGTAGCCATGAAGATGATATTATGTTAGTATTTTTGTTTAATATAAAAGAAAAACACCCTGAAAGCCACCATATGAGTGTTGAATCTGAAATGTCCAGACTGTGCTATTTCAGATCTAAAGCATTCCCCTGATCTTCATTTGGTCTTTTGGGTGTAAGAGGCAGTTAAACACATGTTTAACTCATTCCTCTCCTTTACTATCAGACTAAACCAAGAAAAATCTGACAAAATACACATGGTGAGCTAAGAACAGAGACAGGCAAGAATACGCAAGTCCGCTTGTTTGTGAACTCATGTCCTCTAACAAAGAAAACAGAGTCCAAGGCTTCATTAAATTGCACTGGGCAGGGAGAATGGAGCCACATGTTTTTGATAAGTCCTCTAACAGAGCAGGATGAGGTAATGATGAAGTCATCTGAGTCCTCTGGACAGGTTCAAATTCACAGTGTTGGGCGTATGTTAAATAGTTTTAGGCACACAGGCACACACATGCCTTTTTCTGTGGAATTATACTTAATGTAAAACAGTCTACAAATGTAGATTGCTCATCAATATAAGCCCCTTTACATCCCAGCTGATGGGATAAATCTTCTGTTCATTGGGTTGTAGTGTCTAAGTTGGGTACAACCAATCAGACCAGTTGATTGATACTGAAAGACCATATGCGATGCTGGCTACGTTGACATTTTATGATGTTCTTATTTTCGTATGAAGGCTGCACCTCTTGTTGATATGATATAGGATTTTTAGGCTATAAAACCTACCTGTTTGTCTGCTCTTTACAGAGTAGTAAAAGCTCATCTATTAGTTGAACTGTCTGCTCAGGTAGCCAGCCTACCATCAGCTGCTTAACAGATTATATAGGATATATAACTTATGTTATATATCTGTTGAAACTCTCTTCTTTAAAGGGGTTTTAAACCACAGGAACTCTTTGGTGAGACGTTTTATTGGTTTTAAAAGATTAAGAATTTGCCTCGAGGGTAGTATCTGAATATTTCTCGGTTTGTGATATGAAGAGTAATTTATCATTTGCCCAGCAAATGACCTCCTTTGGAACATTTTTCCAAATAAATACTGTTTAGATTTTTTTTTTTTTTTTGTTTGCTTATTTAATAGGAGTGTATTAGGTTTATTTTCAGAATGTTGTATTGTTTATTGGTAAAGGCTGTGTATGATAAAAGTTAAAAGGACCTCAAAGTAGAAAGACAGGGGTTTCGTTCTTTTAATAATCCAAGCAAAGCATAGAGAGGAGAGGTAAGTAAGGTGAGCAGGGACTGTGGCAATAGAACACGATTTAATATTAGACTAATCAAAGAAAAAAGTAGACATATTGAGAAAGGTGAATAGTGAGTGAAAGCAGGAGGTCTGATTACTGAGGACATCTAGAGGCAAATACAGTAATAACAACCAAATAACAAAACAATTCAGAATCTATTATAAGCTATAACAATAACAAAGATCAACAGAACAGATACAAAGACTGCCCCCCACAAAAAAACAAAAACAATAACCAACACAACACTGTTTTTGTATTTCCCACATCCAACTCCATAAATGTATCAAAACCTGACTAATCCCATGAAGCTCTTTCTACCCCCCGAGAATAAACATTGCCAGAGTTCCCTGAGATTTGAAACACTAAAAATATTCAAAAACAAAGCACAGCAAACCTTCTCGCTGTTTCTTGTCACTTGGCTGGCTAAGGCATCTAGCTTTTGTTTCAGTCTTCATCCTCCAGCTAAAGAGAAAACTTTTTAGGTCCTGCAGCCACATGTAGCATAGCCAATTCCCATGATTTTATTGACATGACTTTGATTCCCCACATCTGGATTTGCTTTGTGGATACCCGGAGACTAAAAGCACTGTGTCTACTGAGAATGGATATTTAGAAAAGTTTACTTTAACTTGTTAATAAAATCTCAGCACACATACTTGAAGCTGTGTAGCAAGACATTAGGTAATAAACCACAGATCTATTTGTCTTAGTGAAGACACTGGCAAGTAGGATTGCTTTACAAGAGTAAATTAACATTTTTCAAAACTTGCCTGAAAAGTATTTTTTCTCTGCAAACTCTAAACAAGCCTTCAAATCAGGAAAAAAATGAGTATATATATTTTTTCTTTTGTACTTTTTGAAACTGGAGTTGGGAACAGTCTGATCTGGACGTCATTCTTGGATCACATATTCGGCTGAGGCCACAGGTCCAGACTCAATGGCTCCAGGTAAAAAAAAAAAAAAAATGTCCATGTTAAACTATACATTGTAATTGTAAATAAACATAGACTTTATGTGCTGGAGATGTCATTTTCTCACATCCAAAGCAAAGTATTTTGCCGCTACTTTAAGCCAAGTTAAATTGTCTGACTAAAGTATTTTTTTTTTCATCAAATGCAATCCATCTAGTCTGCCTATTGCACTGTATTAAACCTTGTATTGTATGCCTTTAGGTCTAATTCAACACATGGACATTTGACAGCTATGTTTGAACATGTATTTGAAGATACAAAAACTGTTATGAGCTGCCTTAAATTCTTTAGAAAATTTGCTTATGCATAACTAATGCAGATGATTTGAGAATAGACCTTGAAATATCATTAAGGAAACTAAAGACTACCCAGATTAATAAATCTCGTCTCCAATAATTTGCCAAACCCTTTGTAAGGTCACAGTTTAGCTTCAGATTGCATTTCAAGCCGCAACTCATGAAAACATCTGAAAAAGCTAATTTTCTGATGATAATTGCCATGAACTGAGCAGTCAGTGGATTTAAATCTAAACCTGACCAACTGGAAGCCTTAATTGCAATGGTATTGGAATAAATTGGAACAAACTAGACTTCATGCAACAGGGTGTAATTGTTTTTTTTTTTTGTTGTTTGTTTGTTTTTGTTTTTTTGGCAGTCTGCAAAGTGCCTTTCCACAAATGACTTAAAACAAAAACCAAGGTTCTGTAGATACATTCAGTGTTCATGTCCAGGCTGACAATGCGTCTTTACATTTAAGTATTGACCAACTGCGACGGTTCCATCCTATTGATCACAGCTGTTATGATACTAAAGGTTCAATAAGATATTACTGAGTACAATGGCCAACCAAGCTTCCCCTGATATACCTTTAGACAACCTTCAGATTGCATGGATCCAGCTTCATGTTATCAAAACAGCAAAATTACATGATCATAACATTATTGATTACCTGCTGCAGTAGGCGGTCTTTGGAGGCGCACGCCAGCTGATGTGGACACTTTTTGCTGGGCCTTGTTTTAGTTAGAACCTGGTGTTTTTTTTTCCCCCTCACACCTATCACTGATATTCACTGAAAACTGTGGATTAAAGCAGCTGCCAGCGGGGCTCTGCAGCCCGTGAACATGCTGTAGAGATCTGCTGCACCAGCTGCAGAGGAATCGCTGGCTCACTATATGGCAGGAAGTAGCGTGGCTGTCGCACAAAGCGGCGGTGCACTATTTCGCAAATCCCTCGTTTCAAACGGCGTACACGTGATTCGGGCGGCATGCCAAAGTGCGGTTATTTGTGTTTGTCCTGATTGAGCCACATGGAGAACATAAAAACAGCCAAGTGGTTCAAGTTCACTCTTTGCATGCAATACACGTAAAATGACGTCAGAGACACGCTACAGCAAATGGCACAGTACGCAACGTTTACGTCGTTCTTACAAATACATTTTTTATTAATTGTGTACGCAGCAATAATATTGTTGAAATTTTAGCTTTAGTCTTATCAAAAACAATAGAAATATATATTTTGCACTGAGCTATATTATACACTGGAGTGCTGATTTTGCCAAAGAACTGAAGTCACTGGCCGCCATCTTGCTACTCCCTACTCTCACAGAATCCCATAGGATTTGGTTGCAACAACAAGCAGTTTTCTGGCTGAGTGACAAACGTTTCACAGGTAATTCTACAGTCAGTGGATGTACTAACACTGTCAACTACTAGGAAATTAGGTGCTGAGATATTTTACATGTTATTCATATTAAATATATATATGTATATATAAGTATGTGTATATGTATATATGTATATATATGTATACACATATGTAAATATATGTTTTTGTATATTGTTATGTATATATTTATAAATGTTAAACATATATATTTAAATGAATTAAATGCAAAATATTTCATCACATGACTTTCTCAGTACTTGATATTTTTTAGAACATAACATAAAACTATTTGGCATTTGACATTTTAAAAGTCTTAAGTCCCCCCTGAACATGAGAAAATCCTCGTTATTCGATGCTGTAGCGCACATCTTCCCTAGTTACTGAGGGGAAATAGGGAGTACCAATATGGCGGCTGGTGGCTTCAAAGCGACTCGTTCAAACAGACGGTGATTAGCACTCCAGTGTATTATATAGCTCAGTGATATTTTGACTACTGCAGATTCAAGAGGAAACTTGTGTGAATTGGTTAGGTTTATGCTGTGGTACGATGGCTCCATCTAGTGGTTAGGAAGATTTATGGGTTTTCCTGAGGCTTAGTCCTTTACCTAATTTATTTTCTGGGTTTTTTTGGGGGGGTTTTCCTGCAAAGCGCAGTTTTGGTCAGAATTGTTGTTCTTTATGGTATGGAACACAGTATCAGTTTATTATAACATTGTTTCTAGAAAAGAAAAATAACACACAAACTAATAGGCAAAGGCGGGCAGCAACTAGTTACATTTACTCAGTTACATTAACTTGAGTAACTTTTGGAATAACATGTACTTTTAAGAGTAGTTATACGGCACTGTACATTCCCCTTTTAGTTGAGTCATATTATTAAAAAATATCACTAATCTTACTTGAGAAAAAATTCTGTCTGCACCCTGGTCAATTCATTGAACAAAGAACATACTTGTTTAACCAGAAATGCACCAGATAGCGACACACCTGCAGTTTCTGTTAAAGTGATACTTCTAGTTTGAACACAAGCTTTGTTGTTTTAATGTTATTATCTATCTGCTGAGAGCATTGTGCCATTTGGAGGTCAAGTGAACATACAGTAGATGTTGTCATAGGAAGTAAGAAAAACAATCAGAATGGTGTGTGATTTTTAAAAAGTATTTAATAGTTATTTTTTGTGGGAATATTTTTTATTTCAATCTTTAAAATACTAAAATGTTTACTTTATATTTATCTATGTCCGATTACATCACTTCTAAATAGTAAATCAGATGTTATGATTAGGTACTCAGTATTTCAGTAGCCTTCCTACCAAATACTGTTTTGCTCTTACTTGAGTAACTTCTTGGTTGGCTACTTTTTACCTAAGTAAAAATATGTTGAAGTAGTGCTACTCTTACTTGAGTACAGTTTTTGTCTACTCTACCCACCTCTGCCACTGATGTACCTATTTAATGACTGATGCTCTCCAGACTTGAGACTTGACTTGGACATCTTTGTGTGTCCATTCCCAACACTGTATAGAGGTAAACATGTCAAGATGGCGTTGGGTCTCACATGAAAATGCACTTGCAAGAGATAAGTAAATGTCTGATTTAGTTATCATAAGTAAGTAATTTGAACAAATATGTAATTTAATCAGACAAATGATAATTTTGAGACTTTGAATTTTAAAATTAAATTAAAAGGTGTTTTTGCTTGCCAGAACATAGTGAATAAAACAATTCATACAAAAAAAGAGGTCCTTCACCAACTTTGATTCATCATTTGTTGTGTACGTGGTAATGCCTAAAGGAAGTTAAATGTTGTTGCCCTTCTGCTTTAGTTTTCAGGCCACATGTTGTCTTACCTCATATTCATTTCTCTTTGATCACTCTGCAGTCTGTGCAAGCGAAATAAATGATGAGCAATGTTTCTCCCTTCTCTTGTTAGATGTTGGGATTATGAAAATATACTAATAAATACTGTCTGGAAATGAATAAATCTTACTTAACCTGATTTAAGAAATGCATACGTGTCGCGTTATAAAGTACAGAGGATCATATGCAAAAATCTGGTTACATTACAGGCAATTGGCATCTCATAAATTTGCATGTGGAAAAACAAAACAGTTTTTAGCATAGTAGGGTTATTAAATCCAACTGAATAATTGCAGGCATTCTATTTTTTACACGATAATGAATGAATGAATTGAATTGAACTAAAATACTTTCCTCTCTCCAAGGGGCAATTCATTTGGAACAGAGTCCACAAAATTAACACACAATGAGCACTCGCCCTACTAAACCAAGATATTAAAACATTCAAACAACATTTACAGGATAATATCAGAACTCCAGGTAACACGATTTATCAGGAATGATTTAAAAATCAAATAGCTAAGGGAATAAAAGACTTTAGGTTGGATCTCTCCTAATGGGCATAAGTAAACCTCCTTCTTGACAGCAAGAGCCTAAACTCAACCAGCACACCCTTCCAAAAGTTAAAACAGATTCAATAAAAAAAAAAAAAAAATGTTTTAAGACTTTGATATACATGAAAACTATTGTCCAGGATAATGGCCAAATACCTATACTGGCTGACTATCTCAACAGCTGTAACATTAAGTCTTGGTAAAATTGTAGGCTGATTCTACGGAAATTAATCAGCATCTCTTTCGTTTCAGAAACATTTGGGTGCAACAATGAGTTGTTGTTGTGACGATTGAATGATCTCATCTAAAACTAGTCCAAGGCTAACAATCACAGAGTCATCTGCAAATTTAATGATGAACCTTCACTCCATCTGACTCTGACACTCGTTAGCGTAGAGCAGGGGTCACCAACATGGTGACCACGGGCACCGGGTAACCCCTAAGCACCGCATGCAGTGCCTTCAAGCCTGTTCAAAAAAATAGCACAATCATCCAGTAATCTGCATTTAAAATGCTATTTTATTCCTTTTTAATCATACTTGTATTTACATAGATTTAAAAATGACAAAAGCATTAAAAACATATTTATATAATGTATATAAATATGCTAAGACAAACCAGATGAGCACACTAGCGCCTTGGAAAAAGTGTTATTAACTTTTTTCTCTGAGACTTTCACGTCAGAAAGTCCACCATCCAACAAATGATGCCAAAGTCAACTAGTGACAAATCACCCAGGCTCCTGGCCAGGATTCATCAGTTAAATGGAACAGGTTTATTTGGTTTCACTACCACGGACTTGGAGCAACACACGGCATTTTGCAAAATATGTTTAAAAGCCAGCAATGCTGCATTTACGTCAAAGAAAATGTACTGTCGAAAAACTCTGAAGGGGGTAAGGTGTTTACCCCAAGATGAGGCACTTTTATTTATTCATTCAGTTATCAAGTTAGTTTGAAGTTACACCAGTAAAGGGAAGTCTGTTCTTAGATTCATGATAAAAACTAGCTCATTCTGTAATGCCACTAGCAGCAAACATTTAGAGTTATATTTTCATGGTTTACAATGGCAGGAACTGCCATCTTGTTTTACAAGCATGTTTCAGAGCTTTTATTTAGTTGCACTTTGAATTCAGGTTAACTCCCAGCTGGGATGATGGAAATAAAAGCTAATTAAAAATGATTTATGTGATTTGTTATTATGAAACAAAAGGGAGAAAAAAATGATTCATTGAATTTATTTTTTAAACCATATCACCCAGCCCTATTCTGACTCTTATTCCACTGCTCAGTAACACATCCCAAATGCACACCTTGTATAAGGAAACCACAACAACAAGAATATAGACCCCCAGAGAAAGAATGGCTGTTCTGTGGGTGAGCTACCTGTTTGACATTAAGAACAGGAAGGGATATTAAAACATATATTTTTTTGTTTTGTTTTATTATCATTGTTTTATTTGTTTTATTTTTTGTAAGACAAAAAAAAATCCTTATTTATTTGGGGAAGACACTGGGTTGATAATCCAGCACAAAGGTCACTAACCGTAGTGTCCATACAGCTTCTGGCAGCACTCATGTCACTGTCTCCAGGTCTGCAACCAATAACTGGTCTAAAATACTAACTTTGTGATGATTTAAAATCTTATTGACAGTGCCTGGATATTACAGTACTGAGTTATACTGCATAATAACCTATTCATTGTTTGTAGGATGAGGATGATGACTCAAAGGACAACAAAAGGCTTCAACAAAAGGAGAAAATATTGGCAAATGGCTGGAGGGTGCATAGCCAATTGGCTCAACGTCAGGTTAAATACCAACTGAACCATGCCAAACAGGTTTTTCCTTTGTAACACACTTTGTGTTCGGTGTATGATATCAAATCATTTGATGGCAAAGGAGGTCAAGTTGAAGTGAAGTCATGACTCATTAGTGTGAAAAGTCCAGGTCAAGTCCAAGGTCTTTTATGACTTTACCAAGTCAAGTCAAAAGTCATTACATTTGTTACTTGCGTCTGACTCGATTCTACGTCACACGACTCAAGTCTAAACCTTTGCTGATCCCTAATAAAAGTTGTTAAAAATGGTTTAAAACACTCACAATTGTGAGCTTTTGGCTTTGTTTCAACAAATGAGTTTAGCTACTTATATTTGAATGTTCTGTTTGCTGTTATCTTATTTCATTGGTCATGCACAAATATAGTGCAGCATCACCTCTACTCATGAATAAAAAGAGTTAACTCAGCATTTGTAATTTATAGGCAATTATAGTAATCATAGTAATTACACTAAGTAATTTCCCTCTGGGATTATTAAAGTATGTCTGATTCTGATTTGATTTGAAAGCATCAATATCAGTATGTCTTTGACAACCTGGGAATATCTCAAGATAATGCCTGTGCAAATTCTCAGTTCTCTGGGTCATCGCAACAGAAAACAGGCTTATATCGGAGGCAACCGCTCAGTTCTTTCTGAAAACATTTCGACACCTATCCAGGAGTCTTTGTCAGTTCTGGTGGCTTGTATTTGAGCAACCTGCAGTTGGTGCACTGCTGTTTTTTAAAAGACTTGGAGGCCCATCCTCCTAGGCACATTCTAAGTTAGATGATCTCAAGATAATGGGGAAATCCTACAAAATAGAAGGGCTTGAAGGCAGAGTTGCACTTGCAAGGGCCTGCAGTTCCTGGGGTTGTGGTTGGGTTAGGGGTCTCTGGGTCCTGGGCTGCTGGCATGAAAAAAAGAGACCATCCATGATGGCGCAGCAGAGGCCAGCCTCTGTACTTCACACTCTTGAACTTTGTGTGATTTTGTGCCTTTATTCTCGTCTCTGCCACCGTGCTGTGGTCACTTTCACTAGAGAGGAGTTCTTACACATCACACCGTCTACGACCCTCTGTTTCACAAAAACTTGGCTCAGTGAGCACAGTCTGGACTGGGCACTTACAGCGCAGTGCCCTCTGGGAAAAGGGGAGGAGGTAGAATCTGCTTTTACATAAATACATGTTGGTATATTGATGATTTTCATACATGGTTTTAGATTACAGTTTACATTGTGGTAAGATTATTGTGCATATGCCATCACACAGATGAAGGTACTGTATGCTAGAGTCCAGCTGAAGCTACTCCATCAAGCAGGCTAACTGGTAAAGGGGGCCAGAAACCACTGCCTTCTTTTGCTTGCAACGGACTCTACAAAATCATGGTGGATCCAGTGCAGAGCTGGTTGAAAATAAGTAGCAGTTAAGAGTGAGTGCACTTTCTCGCAGTGAGATAAATGCTTTTAGACAAATAAGGCGGAAAAGAGGCCACCACTGTCCAAGAAAATATCAAGGACAAGCTGACATTTCACAGGAAGTACAAGGATGGAAGCCAGACAACTAGTCTAAAGTGAATGTGTCTGATTCATTCTTCTTTTAAACCAAGAGCAAATTCCTCCAACAGTTCACACATAATTTGAGATAGTCTGCATATTTCATGCTGTATTAGAGGATAAGGCCTCAAGACCCCAGTGGTAACAATACAGCTAAAAGATGAGGACACAAACTGCGCACTCCACAAAGCAGTGCAGTCTCTTGCATTTATTGCGGCGGTTTTGCACACGCTATTTGATTTATTCAACTTTGGATTCCCAAAGCGGATAGCACCAAAAACACGTGGCCACACACAAAGTTATTGGAGCTTTTAGCAGCCATCTGGGCATCACGTAGCAGTTGTACTACATTCAGTCACAAAGACAGTAGATACGATAAAATGATAATAGATAAGAAAAAAAAAAGAAGGTCAAACTCCTGACCTGACCTGTCAAGGCACTGCTTAAACCTTTAAGAGTAACATCTGACTCTGGAAATCATGTTACATGATTACAAGTAATATTACATATTACATTATTACATTACATATTACATGTCAAATTTAAAAAAACCAACACGGGAATGATGCCTCCTTTTAACTGGTCCATTCAAAGATAAAAGACAAATTTAGTCAATAAAAATTTACTGTGCCAATTTGTACAAGGATAAATTTTATTACCACAAAAAATAAGAACAAACAAAGAAATAACCCCCACACGTCTGACAACTAAACTGGAAAGTTGGGAATCATACCTTTTGCCAAGGTTAATATATATACCAGAAACCATTTGCCCACGTTTGCATCAAGTGCAGGATATACCAAGGATTGCTCTGACTCTGCCACTGTTCTGCCAAGGTCTGTACCCCCTTAGTCAAATCATCATAAAGAGCAAATATGAATACCGATTTAAAGGTGGAGGCTCCATCAATCACATCCTCTACATGGATGACTTGTGGCTGCATGCTAATAATGAGTGAGACCTTGATCCACCTTACCAAGATAAGGCATTCGGAATGTCATTCAGATTAATTTATAGTGGATCTGCCAGAAAAGCAACATCAAATGTATTTTACCGAGATTGATCTTAAAGTTAGTTCCAAGAAGGAAGCAGGAAGCTGAAGCCTGTTCCAAGAACAGATAAAACAGCAATCGTTTCAATCAACACAGACAGGTTTTCATTGGCCGTTGCTCTGGGTTTGTTAGTTCAGTGGATACATAAAAACATGCTGAACTTCATACTTGAATACCTCTCTGTTTCCTGAAACGTTGTATTGTTTCAGAAACGCCCAGCAGTCAATGGAGACTTTATTTATTGTGAACAAATCAGGCATAAGTTTCCAGTCAGCATCCTGGCTTTAAAATGCTATCTTACCTGTCCTCGTAGGTGGGGTTGAAGCAGAGGTGTGTTGTTTAGGCCTCTCTTTAAAGAATGAACTTAGCAAAGAAAAAAGTAAATCAGCTATTCTAAATCCATCCATCCATCCATTGTCTAAATGTGTTTTTCCGTGCAGATGGCAGGGAGGCTGGTGCCCATCTCCAGTAGTCATTGGGCAAGGGGCATGGTACAATCACAGACCTATTGTAATTATATATAGAGAAATTATGTTTGTGTAGTTTTCAGTTTATACTCAATGTAAAAAGTAGTCTTTATCGAACGTACTGCCAAAAAATATATATAATTTTTAACAAATCACTTTCTTTTTTTAATTTTTGATCAGAAACTCTTCAATACTCTTAATTTAGTGATTTGGGCTTTTGACTTGCGATAATATGGGGGTTGCAAAAGTGTCAGATAAAATTTCTTCTGCAGCCTTAAATAATTTAACTGTACTACACAAGGTGATGTGAGTTAGAAAAGCCAGAGGGATCCTAACGAATTCAGATCACCCACAGCACCATTAGTTCAAGTCAAATCAGCTGCCAAGATGTAGGACTAATAAGACTGAAAAACAAATTTGTTCCTTGGATTTTTGAATGAGATGTTGTGATTTCTTGTAAAATGTTTTTTTTTTTTTTTTTACATGTTGTTTTTGTTTCTAAACCTTTGCTGTGAAATCAAATACCTTTAGTGGATAATGGGGATTGTTAAACTTCTTGAAAGGCTGGAGAACACATAGAAAGAAAATCCCATGCAGTTTTCAGCTCAACTCAGATGTTTTTTCTAGACGTTAAGAACTACAGAGTGCTGTGAACTGATCAAGTCTTGGAACAAGATTGACTCAAATCTGGTGAAACCTTTTTTTTTTTTTTTTTAACCAATTTGACCATATTTTTTGGGTCATGATCCATCCTAAAGACCTATGACACATTTTCGGTTTACTGCAGAGGTCACCTGATTTTCATTTAGAAAGTGCTGGCATTCCTAAGGGACCATGATGCTTTGTATTTTAGGTGTTCTCTGGGCCTTTAAAATGGGAAACAGCCCCATAGTATCAAAAATCTCCCACCAGAGTTAAATTGAGGCATTAAGTGTTTTCCCTGAAATCACTTGTGAAAGAGATTCTAATTCTGAACAGTATTTTATGCCAAAGAGATCAATCTTTGTCTCAAGCAGTTTATTTTTTGTGATGGAAGGACAGAGATTTTTTTCTAACATTTAGATAACGTCTAAATTGTTTTGGCACCATGATGACCCCAAGATGTCACTGTATGAATATGAGGTATGAATAAAGTCTGTAAAACAGGCCTTATTCGTACCTCCCAGGTCAATTTAAAGTCCACCCAACAGAAAAGCCGGTAGGATGAAAAAGTCCTCATTTGTGCCCCCAACAATGTTCTGCTAGGGATCAGATGACAGCATACAGGCTTGGGTTTTGTGACCATGTTGCTTGTGCGTGCCAACAGGTAATACGCAATGTCAGAAATTGGTGCCAAACACAATCTGATGAAAACAATTGTCAGATCATTAACTGGAAAATAACAACAACGCTTTTTTTCTTTGGCCAGATATGCTGTTTTCCGACTGAGTATCATTTTCTCCGGGGGTCAAAGGCAAACAAAAATGGGGCTGATTATGTTGAGAAATTAAATTTTTTCTGGTTCTTTTCTTCCTTTCCTTTTTGGTGTAGACTGTACTCAAAACCAATCCATTGTCACTTCCTTAGGGGGTTTATATGTCCGAGTGAAAGGCAGTCGCTAAGATGCACTAAACATAAATAGGAATAGGCCCTTGTCTATGAAGTCCAAGAGGCTCCCAAACAAGGACACGGAGGGGTATTTCAAGACCTTAACACTAAGGTTCAGATATTCTCTTGCGTCTCGTATAACCCTATTTACTGTGACTAGTTTCAAGATAAACCTGGGTTCACATTCAGCCTTGTGGCTTAGACTATGTGAAATGGACCCCTGTGTCTCGACATTTTTACATTCAGGGGCAGCATGTGGTCAAAGACGACTAATTAGAAGAACTTAGAAATTAAAATCTACTGTATTATTGTGGAATCCCTCTCAACCCCAACTAAACAAATATGCTTAATTTAAAGGTTAAAATCTTTTATAAATGTTCAGTAACATTTTATACTACTCCCAGCAGCTGCTAACCGTCACTGCTCTCAAAACCCTCAATAAGTGTTTATCAATCCTGTCGTTTTTGCAGTTTTTTGATTCTTGTAAACAGTCTTTCTGTGTTTATGCATAAATGCTCATACTTATTTTGCACATCTGAAAACAAAATCCCTCTACTCAGTGGCACACTTCTTTGATTTTACGGTATTGTATGGTATTCTATTCTATTATATTCTAAAATCTTAATTTAATTCAACAGATTAAAAATATGATAAATATGGAGGGCTCTTTATGCAACTAAATGATCGCTAATGATTTCTTGCAAATTCTTGTTATTTAAATTGCCTATAACATAAAATGTAGAGCTAAAACTTATCCCTATAATTAAAACATTTTTCCTATTCAGACGTCTCTGCAAATGCTTTAGCAGCGTGTAATGATCTTCACAAGGGCATGACTCATCTAAACTTCTCTTTCATGACTCATTGTTTTTCCACTTCCTAAGTCATATGTGTCAATTTCTTTCTTTATAGGTTGGATTCATAAGGGTCCATATTGTTTTCTTAGAATGCTCAACATTTTTATCAACGTAACACTGTGTAGTAATCCAAAAAGAGCCCTAGCCTAATATGCGATCCAAGTAAGACTATTTTTATTATTAAAAAGACTACTCAAGTACTAAGTAAACTGCAAAAACATGACAAAAAATAATTAAAGCTTTCTTGAAATGAGTATGTCTGTGCTTTATGTGAGCAGGCAAGTTTAAATGATCTGCCATTGGAATAAGATTTTTAAACTTAAAATAGGAACAACTCATCTCCATCATCTTATTTCAAGTGCTTTATATCTAATTATCTTATTTTAGGGGTCAAAATATTCATTCCATTGGCAGATAATCCTATTTACCTGCTGAAATTAAGGCAAGGCAAGCCAAGTCAAATGCAAGTTTATTTATAAAGCACTTTTCAGTAGTAAAAAAGTTCAAACTGTTGTACATAAACAAAAAGATTAAACAAAAGACAAACAGAGGAAAGAAAACATTACATTGACAGAAAAAAACATAGCAGAGGCAAGCACTTTGCAGTGGAACAGTAGCAGTAGGTCAGATATATAAGACAGGTTGGACTATAAACCTCAACATTAATATTTAAAGACTACTCTAAACAAATGTTTTTTTAACCTTGATTTAAAAGAACACAGGTTTTCAGCACTTTTACAGTTTTCTGGAAGTTTGTTCCAGATAAGTGGACCATAAAAACTAAATGCTGCTTCTCCATGTTTGGTTCTGGTTCTGGGTATGCAGGGTAGGTCAGATATATGAGACAATAAAGATCTTAGGAGAAGACCGTTTATAGCGAAGGTTGTTGTAATATCTTTGATTGCTGTCAGGAGAAGGATTATTTTCCAGGATGCAACATTGAAGTGGAGCAGATCTGTCATGGAGTGGAATTCGAACGTTTCCAGCTGGTTCACTCCTGATAACGGCACATTTTTCCTTTTCCCTGGGACAACGGGAGCATTTCTCTGTAATATTGGCCAGTTCTTTGACTAGTTGTGGGGTTCTTCCCTGATTCCTTGGCCTTATACCCAGGGTGTTCCACGGTGGGCTGCAGGTGGGTTTAATCCCATTTCCATTGGTGATCAGTAAATTGGGGTTGCTGGGCTGGTTGTCACTGTTCAGAATCATGGGCAGAGAGAGTTGTGTCATTACCAAATCCATTTACCTCCAAATTTACTTCAAGTTGAAGAATTTTCGTTTCCATTACAGCAATTTTTGTATAAGATTGTTATAAAGTCCTCTCAGGTGAAGGAAGGCATCTTGTGCTGATTGGCTGGTATCAACTGGCCTTTCCCAGAGTCCAAAAAGGAAAAATAAACAAATAAATAAATAAAATACATAAATCCTTGAGTTACTTATCTGAAATAGTTTGTCCAACTTTTCCGTAGTTTTGGCTAGGAGATAAAAGTTAAAGGTAACAAAAAATCCAAGCGAACAAGCAGCTGCAGTTTGTTTCCAAGATGTTATAATACCACTCACAGTTGACTGTGGATTATTTGGGAGCAAGAAAATCTCACAACTCCTTTTCACAAAGATGGCATCCTATCACAGTATCACACTGGGATTCACTGAGCTCCAGAGGGCAATGCACTCTTTCACAGGTAGTTTGCAGAAACAATCTACGTGTCCGGATTTTATTCACTTGTGGCAATGGAAGTGATTGGAACACATGGTTTTGATTATTTGGATGAGTTAGACAATGTATACTCTTTATTGTGTATTCACGTCCCTCCAAACGGCAAAGCAGGCTAAGCAGATAAAGTAACATTGCAATAAAATGAAGCTTCTTGCACAAACAAGAAGTCTTTAGTATAAGCATTACAGGTTTGCATCTGGTGTATCTATGGTTAAAACATTCTTCCTATTTATTCAGTAACGTAACGAAAGGGAGTAGAAATTGCATCCAGTTAAAAATAAGACATATGGAGCAGTAAAATTACTGACAGAAGTAGTTTTTTTTTTTCTTCAGCTAAATGTAATGTAAATGTAACTGCACAACCGTAACTAGTAACTACATACCTCTGGTTAATACAGTTTATTGAGCTCAGTCTTAATTTGCTTTTGAACTCAAAGCTCTAATTAGGACATGGACAAAGAAAATGGTAAATGGCTTGTACTTGTACAGCACTTTTAACTAGTCTTGACGACCTCCAAAGCGCTTCACACTACAGTCTTAGTCATTCGCCCATTCACACACACATTCACACCCTGACGGTGGTGAGCTATGTTAGTAGCTACAGCTGTCCTGGGGCAGGCTGACAGAAAACACCGTTTGTGGTGTCCTGGTGTGTCAGTACCAGGTCTGAGTCGAAGTGGATTGGAGCCGCTATTAAACTCACATACATAAATGGAGAATACTACCTGGAAACATGTTCGAAGTGGCAGAATCAGTTTTTAAGATTTCAATGTGTATATTTACCAATGTTAATTATTGTATCCCATAAACCAAACACACAGCAAAAAATATAAATCTGATTTGTTTCACTTTATCCTACTAAGTACGGCTAACTTAAACTCTTAAACGAGCATAATTGTGTTTCAAGCATTTTACAGACCTTTTTTGCAACATATAACCCCTAACATCCATGTTATTGAAAGTACCAACTCAAGTCTAAATAAACTGACTTTTACTGCTTCCAATAAAAGGACAGAATTGGTTATTAAATCTTGTCACTTATATTAAAGGATTTTAATTAGGTTAGAATGCTTGAAGGAAATGGAAGTTGGATGTTTGAAATATGAGCTCACATTTAGTCAACAGATCTTTTTCAATGCACTCAAGAAAGAAAGTAGCACAGGTATTTACAAACGGGTTTTTGATTTACGGTCACTGGGTGTTAATAATAACAACAGGCGTGAGTCCTTATCTTTACACTTTTGTTTCCTGGAGCTTCTGCTCTAGAAAACAGAGAAAACTTTCTTGCACAACCAAGATAAATAAAACAGCCCTGCATGTTTACATTAACACCCCATGCCCGTTTGGAGTGTCCGATTTACCTTTCAGGCTTGTTGTTTACAATACTGTTGTTTAAAGCCTATGTACCAAGATTTGAAAGCAAGGACGTTTTGTTGAGAGGAGTTAGAGCAGGGGTGTCAAACATACGGCCTACCCAACAATTTAGTCTGGCCCGGTGGATAAATGCATTGTCATTATAAAAACAAAACAAAAAAAACCAACTTTTTTTTCAGTGTCCTGTCTGACAATGTCGCAATCAGAATTGTTGTCTTAATGCCAAAAAGAGCTCATCAGATTTGACTTTCACAAGTGGAGCAGTACTGCTTTTGCCATAGTGCTCCACTTGATTTATGAATGTGAATAGTTTTATTATGATTCATGCGGGAATATCTCAAATGATATGGACACTACAATGGGAAAGTAGGAGAGGAAAAGAAGAACAAGAAGAAAAAAAGAAAAGATGAAAGAAAGAGTAGATAAAAGGAAGAGAATGATAAAACAATTATTGAAAAAAACATGTACTTTGTTTAATTGAAAATCTGCAGTTCCTATATTGTCCACGAGCTGTGTTTTAATCAGCAGATTAAGCTTCAGGTGTGGAAAAATTTAAATCATTTCTTAATTTTTATCTGTTTGACGTATTTTGTCATGTAGGGCAGTGTTTTTAAAATGTGAATAAATGTTTTTCAACATTGTACAATCACTGTGATCAGTTCTTATGCATAATGCACAAGTAAATGTTTAACTGAGTAAAAGTATTGTTGAAATTGCACATACTTTTCTTAAAAACGCTGAGGTTATTCATTATATATTGTGTAAAAGTGAAATTAATTTAATATAAAAATCAACAACAAGTCCACATTTATTAGTTATATTTAATCTTGCAATGAGTTTACTCGTGTGGCCCTCTTAAAATCAGATTAAGCTGTATGCGGCCCATAAACCAAAATGAGTTTGACACCCCTGAGCTAGAGTGTCATGCAAAAGTGAACTTGTGCAGATGTTATGCTACGTTCCAACCGCAGATTTCAGTGCATTTTGTCGGGACTTTGTGAAACAGAACATCCCAAAGTTGTGTTTTTCATTGTAAACTGATACATTGTTTTCAAACTTTTTTTACAGATAAAAATCTGCAAAGTGTTGCATGCTAGCATTTTTATTCATCCTTGTTTTTTATGATACCACTTGACAAAAGGCCCAACCAAGACTTGTATTGAAAGGTCACCTCATTTGCAAACTGAGTCAAAACCGACAGACTTGGAAAGGACAGTTTTAATCAGAGAAGGAGCCATAGAGCCTGTGATAACCCTGGAGGAACAGCAGAAAGAACAGCTATTAGTGTACATGGCACAAATTGACCCCTTATGGAAGAGAAAGAAAGCTGAAGCTGAAAGAAAGCCATAAGAAGTTTTGCCTGCAGTTTGCAAATATTTAGAGAAGGATATTCTCTTCAACAAGATAAAAAAATATATACATTGTTTTTGACTTCCATGCACAACACTGTGTGTGGTTTAAATATAATCCTGCACATCACCCTGCATGAACCATACCCATGGTGAAACATAGTGGAAGCAGCATCACACTGTGGGATTGCTTTTTTCCAACAGGGGTAGAAGAACAGGTCAGAGTTGATGGGATGAAAGGAGATAAATACTTGGTTCTACTGGATGAAAACCTGTTAGAGGTGGCTCGGAATTTGAGGTGGTTCACTTTCCTGCAGGGCAACAACACTTGTCCTTCCACCTATGTGCCTCTCAAATGCACATTCCCGCTCAGGGTTTGAGCGCGTCGTGTGTCCCGATGCTCCAGAGAGGTCCTCCGTTCCGCCCCCTTTGGCGAAGTCCGGACTGATGCAGGCTTTCCCGAGCTGTATTACCCACAATTCATTACTGCATGTGACGTTTTGAGCAAAAAGAGGGGAAAATATGTCAATTATACAGGTTATAAAACAACATATTTTGGTTATATTTTAGAGTGTAAAAAGACATACTCTACATTTAAAGCACACTGCCACCTTAATTAATTGACTAATCAACAACTTTGGTCTCTTAAAATTAACATGGTAGTTATTTTTACTCATAACGAGTTTTATGTTAGTGAAGCAGCTGTAAACAATTTAAACATATTTTAGGCAAGCATATATATATATATATATATATATATATATATATATATATATATATATATATATATATATAGCAGTGAACTAATAAAAATTATGGAATTGGAGGGAAAAGGTAGAGAAACAGAGATGAGAGTGCAGAAAAGGACTTTAGGGAATGGTGAGGGAACGTGGAGAGGAAGCAAAAAGGGAAGGATGACCAGGACTGAGCCTGGCTGGACAATTCTCAGGGACAAATGGATCAAATGCTAAATCTGTTTGGGCAACTTGTTGACCACCTTATCAGGTAAAACGTTTTCACTATGTAGTAGCAGCCAGTTTAGTTTTATTCTATCTGCTTTATTGAATTAGTTTGATCTAATTGCCCTTTAAAATGAGTGAAAGCAGCAAGTAAAGTGTGTATATTAGTTGAATTTGTTTTATCTCAAAGTTGCTGTTTCCAAAAAAATTTAAACAACCAGTAGCAGCAGACATTCTTAAAAATACAATAATTATGTTATTATTATAATTTTCAAATTTTCTGCATCACAAGAAAACAATGTCACATCAAAGTGCTATCATTAATTAAAGGCACACAAGATATATGTTTTTGGGTATATGTTAGTTGAACTTTATTGATTTCACAATGGAGAGATTCACTTCTGCATTTTAACCATCCCCTTGGGGAGCAATCTGGGGTTAAGAGTCTTGCTCAGGGACCCAGAGTGGCAGTCTGTGGGACCGAAGCGCAGTGCTCTAACCACTAGGCCACCACTGCCCAACCAATCCTCTCAAATTTCAGTTCCTGCACTTTATTCAAAACAATCACTTGTTACAATTTCAATAACAAATTGTTGATGACATAACTCTTAGCTTCCCAATTCTTCCATTTTTCACACTTATAACCTGCGCACTCGAACCTTTCAGTGCACTTCCACCAGTTTCACACTTCATAAAGGAGTGTAGGGTGTAGTGTGAGCAGGGCTTTGAACCGATTCTTTCCCCCAATCGGTTCGTTCCGAACAGAAACGGAATTATAACGTTTCCGGTTATGAGTTCCACCAATAAATTGACGTTCCCGAACCGGTTAGAACAAAAAAAATACTGTTCCCGGAACGGTTAATGTCGTTCCTTTCGTTTGACAAATATAGCTATTGATATTGTGTTTGGAATGAGCGTTTTACTTAACGATGGATCGTAATTTACCTCTTATTTAAGATTTGTAGCTCTAGTGGAGACACCGCTCTCTCTCCATTCAGTCAGCGAATGTGTGATGTGATGTCACACAGGAAGTGAACCTCAGCCGTCATGAGCGACATACAGCTGGCGGAGTCAGGTTAAACGTGCGCAGGAAAATAATTACTTAATAATTACGAAATAAAACCAGTATTAACCGGTTACCATTATTTTTAAATAAGTGTTCCAGTTCCAGAACATAAAAAATAATAACGTTTCCGGTTTCGTTTCTGTTCCCTGTAAAGAACAAAAAGTTCCCGGTTTACGTTTTCGTTCCTTGAACCGGTTCAAAGCCCTGAGTGTGAGTACTGGGACAACGCCTAAGAGTACATCCAGAGGTACAATGGAAAGGTTCAGATCAAAATAAATGTATGTCTTAGAATAGCCCACTTAAATCCAATTGAAAACCAGTGACAGTAGTTTACAATAAGGAGAAGCTTTGAGTCTCTAAATGTGCAAAGGTATTCTTGTAGAATACACACAGACACAATAGTTAGAGTTTTGTCTCTGAAAAAGCAAATAAATAAAAGGAATGTGGTGTATCTTGCATGTAAGCACAAGGACAGGAGTAGAATGTGGAAAGAAGCTGTATTTTAATGTGAAAAAAATCTATTCAGTACTTACAGAAACTCTGAAAAAGACTTTAGAACCAGTAAAACAGAGATTAAAGCTGAAAATCCAGTAAGGACAGAAAGAAGCAAACGATCTGATAACTGCTGGGGAGTTGACTGTTAACATGGAAATCAAGAGACACTTAAAATGGAAATGTGGTGCAGCTGGGCGAGGGCAAAAACAGAGGAACTGAGGAAGAATCACTAACGGACACAGAAAAGAACACAGAGGGATCTAACAGGACACAAAAGTAATCCCACTAAAACAAAAGTAATGATTTACTCTAAAATAAGAAGCAAAGAAGGAACCAAGAATCTCAACACAAAGACTTCTGGCCCATTTTACCCAGGGTACCAATAAATGTGGATGACAGTACATCACCTTGTTCTCTTATTTAAAAATCTAATAGCAACAGATTGAGTCTTTTTATATTGCATGCATAAAACTATGCAGTAAATTCTTACACTTAAACACTTTAAAACCAACCAAAAATAATTCTAGTAAAGTATTCACAGTCATATCCAGTGAATTTGAATATGTGTTCCAACCTGACTCTTTTGTCAAATTAAATACTACCTGTTAAATATTTCAATCTTTAAACAAGTATTAAACACACTTTTTATTAAGCTCTCATTTCTCTATGCCTTGAGATGACATGTTTCATGATTTGGCGCTATATAAATAAAATTGAATTGAATTGAATTATCTAAAATATTTTTTTTATTGCTCTGATGTAATATTTTAATCTTAAATGCCATGTTTTCATTAGCTGAGAGCAGAAAATCTCCAGAATTAACAGAAATAAAGCCTTGAAAACAATCTCAACATGATGTCAGCAGTTTGTAACAAGATAGGGCAAAACCATATCATAAAGCCTTTCCCCTTGCAGAGAGTGATTTATTAGTCATCACAATAACAGCAACAAAAATAGATCCAAATAGTTTAGGAATCAGGAAACACTGAGGTGTGTTGTCAAACCTGTGAGAAAGTCTGAACATTTTAACATGTTCTAAATAAAGACGGGCGTTGACGTTCGGACTTGATGATCTGATGTCAGATCTTTCTGCTGAGTCACTTCTTAGGTTTACTGCATTCATTTTTTGAGAGTAAGTCTAAAGAAGATATAAATAAATTATCGAATGTGAGGAATCACCAAATTGGTCAAATTAAGTTTGTGGATTATTTCTGAGATAATCCTCTGTGATGATAGGTTTCAATTACCTCAGAACATAAGTCATTGATCCTCAGTATGTTTGTTTTGTTGTATTTATATTTTGTTTTGAATGCGAAAAGTACAAACTATGACGCATACGTGAATACTTGTATTTTAGAAAACAGCCTATTTTCTGGAGGAGTCTACATTTGAACTATTCTTTCTTTCCAGTGCATGCACTATAAGATCTAAAAGTAAAATAAAGATTGTAATCTTAGTTTATGAACTAGTTTGATGGATGTTATGTTCAAAAAAGAGAGGGTCTTGATATTTTGCTGCTTCTTTTTTTTTGCTCTTCTTGCATGTCAAGGGAATTAACAATTACTTTTCATGAATGATGCTCTACATCATCTTCTGATTAACACTTCAGCATCCATTGCCATTCTCCTGAGTATTTAAGTCCTCTGTTGGTCATTGTTCTCTGCTGGATCCTCCTGTTAACATGCCTGTGTTCCCTGTAACTCTCCCTTTGCTGTGCCTGTGACGCTGCCTGTGTTTCACGTCCTGTTCTCCTTGTGTTTCTGTAAGAGTTATCATCCATCCATCCATTTTCCGACACGTTTATCCCTTGTGGGGTCGCGAGGGGTGCTAGTTCCTATCTCCAGCTGTCAACGGGCGAAAGGCAAGGTAGAACCCTGGACAGGTCGCCAGTCCATTGCAGAAGAGTTATTATGAAATCCTCACAATGTTTTTTCTGTGTTTCTGTCTGTGCTTTGGACCTTCTCCAAGCCCGCACATCACGACAATTTTGTTTTGAGTCACTAAACTGGGCTGACAAATTAAAGCCCAGTTCACTCATTTGCGAGTGTTTCAGGAGCATTTTTTCTCAGGTCCAGTCTGGGTTTCTCTGGCTCTGCCAAACAGCAGGGTCAAACCGAGCGGACTCGAGAGGAGTTTTGAGTCAACACTCTGCTTTTCATTGATTGGCCCAAGGGTGAGGAGAAATTAGAAAGTTTTCTCCAAGTAAGTCCAGAAGAACCAAAGTGCGACACATTGATACTTAGGACTACTGTGAGCAGAGTGGGTCAAACCGAAATATCGTTTTATTATTCACAAACCATGAACCACACCTGAAAGGCTAGGTTCACATGGCAGGGAAATGTGACCCAAACCAACCTTTTTGCCCATATACAATCCGATCTCCCCCCCCCTGCCCCACCAAAAAAAAAAACAATCGGTGCCACTTCCATTTGTGTTACTAATTCGGATATGTGTCAGATTTTTTTTCAAACCGTCTGCAGTCTGAACGGTCTTGTCGCATGTTATCAGTCTTTCATGTCACTCTACTGTCTCTCCTTGAAGTCTCCATCCGTCCACCTCATGCGGTAGAAGGCAGCGGCTGTCTGCCTTTGAGTCTCAGAGCACCCGGCTGCTTTCGCAGGGTGCCCAATGAAAGCAGCTCGAGCACGGTCAAAGCCTGATGCTCTCTCCGCTGCCTGGGAGTCAGCACGAAATCAAACCTATGAAAATAATTTCACTGTGATTAAAAATCTTTCAAGTTATTAATGTCCTCTCCTCGCTCCTGACATGGCTGAGGAACTCCTGGACAGACCAGGAGTTCAGCTGGACGCCAACAAGCTAGGAGGAGCTTGGTTGACCGGAGTTCCAGGAAGGCTCAACGGATTCGGTACTTTCAGAGGACCGGAGTGAAGATGACTGGAGAGAGAATGGACTGAAGGGGTCTATGGAGGTAAGAAGAAGAGTTTGATGAGAGTAAAGGCATGGAACCAGGAACAACGAGGAGCAAGGTTCAAGTCAGGTACAGCTCAGGTGAGCTAATGTTCTGACGCCTTCCTTTTGTCTCCAGCTGCCTTAAATGCTCCTTGCGATTGGCGATGATGGAAAGGACCTGCTGCCAGCGTCCACCTGAACTTAACAACCACACCTGTGCTGCCCTGAACCACATACCTGACACATTATTGTTTTTTTATTCTCCTTTTATTTACGTTTCATAATTATGTAATTTATTGTCATTAATCATTTCTTGCAGATTATTTTAAAGTGTCATTGTCGCAAACAGGGCTTGGGGCGCATAGGACAGAGGCTAAAGCAACACCCAGGAGGCGTTTCCCTCTTCCAGGCATTTCTCAGCAGCCACCCAAATCACAAACTGCCCAAAGATAAACCCAGTAGAGAAGAGCCGAGCTGGGCGAGCTACAATGAATAGGGTCGGTGGAATGCGTCCAACCCGACTTGATGGCATGTAGTGTTGCTCCATGCCATGAAGTGTGAAGGGTGTGGTAGGAAGTTGCCTAGTTATGAACCCGAGTCATACTGAATACCATGAACTTCTCACAGACTTCATTTAGACAGGGATAATGTACAGCTCAAAGCTAAATGTCAACATTTGATGCCCCAAACCAGATTATTGCTTGCAGCTATTTCTGCAGCTCCTTGCCAGATCAAGATAGGAATGAAAAGATTAAGAAAAGCAATTAATCAGGGTAGGAATAATCAGTAAAATATACAGTAGAATCACTAAACACAAGTGTATTAATCAGAATCAGCTTCATTTGGCCATTCAAGAAATTTAACTTTGATTACAGCACTAGCAGCATACAGATATGAGGTAGAAATATATACACATGTTGGTTATTTATGTGTTTTGGTAATGTGTAAAAGAAAAACAATGTTTTAAGTTGTGATAAATAAACACAAACAAATATTTTGTTTCACAGCAGTGAAGCTAAGACTTGTTAGGTGTTCATTAGGTTCACAAGATAAACAGTCTGCAGGAGGAAACTGTTTCTGTAGCTGCTGCTTTTTGCAACTAGCGCTCTGTAGCAACGACCTGGAGGAAAAAGTTTAAACAGTTGGTGTGCTGGAGATGTGGGGTCTGTAGAGATGTCAGCTTCCCATTTTTCTTCTAATGTGCAGCAATAGAAGATGAATCCTGCTGTTATTTTACATTTTGTTATTTTTTTTTAACAACCTAAGGATTGTTTAAGTCTTGTCCGTATTGCATGTCCCCAGAGAAGAACAGGTGATATAAGATAATGGAAGAATGCCCCTTTTACATAGAACAAAGAACAGCAGGACATGCAGCAGCGAAGTTTAATTGAAAGGAAGGGTTTTAAACACATTTAAAGGACAATGGATGCCTGTTTCTGTTCTTTATGGTTTAGTGCTACTCTGTTGCGATGTGTTTTTAGTTCACTTGTTTTATGAACTGTGCTGACTATGTTCTATTTTGCCATACTGTTGTTTTGCACGTCTATTTAAAACAGGTTATTTTAATTTTCCTATTTGCGTGCAGCGGAAACTTTTGGCCGCACAGGGGGGCGTGGTAGCCAAGTGATTTAATATGGCTGCATAGACCTTGCGGATGCGTCTGTTAAAAATGTTGCTTTCTTGTTACTTCAAGTGTCGCTGGAGTCCTCTTATTACCATGTCTTTGTCCCTATCGATGCACTTTTCAGGTGGCTTAAAACACAGAGACGTTTGGATCTTAGTCCATCTCAAATCCACTGAAGGGCAATTTAGAGAGGCAAGCTAACACTACAGGCAAGTTTGCAGACTGTGGAAGCAAGCTGCAGTAAACAGAGAAAATTCATTTGAAGAATATGTAAACCCAACAGAGTAGGGCTCCAGCTGGGACTCAAACCCAGGACTTCCTTGCTAGGAAGCAGCAGGGCCAACATCTGCAACACCTGTGCAGCCTGGAAATGTATCTCAGTTGCACAAGCAATTTAAGAGAAGATCGGAGTAGTATCCAAAGACGTTGCTGGCACGTTTGCAGTTAGGAACAGTTTTTAATGACTTGCTGGGAAGACTTTTGATTGGCCTGCCTGTAAGCTTCCCAACACAATCCTCACAGTTACAAAGAAATGGCATGGTACTTTCATTTCTCCAAAATCAGATAGAGACTTCCTCATTCAGGTAGGTCTTACAACATTACAAAGGTATGCTTAACAAAAGATATAAAGTATGCTGTGTGTGTTTGGATGATTGCCACGTCCGCTTACTGCAATTTACTGTGAATTATGAAGGAAGCAGAAGCAATGCTAAGATTGCTTAATGTGGACTAGTATAATTGGTCTTTTCTCCTATGAAACAACTCTAAAAAAGCATGAGCAAAGATGCCCTAGACCTTCTGGTATCAGGACATTGATCATGGAGTCCTTGTGCCATGCAGATAATAGCATGTTAGCTCTCCGTTTTTAGGAGAGATTTGCATGTCCTGCAAAAAGCACTAAAACTATTTAGGCTGAAATTCCTTTAAAAAAGCAACAAATCATCGATAATTTGCCACGTTTACCTGAAGTACACAGAATTAAATACCATTGAGGACTCTCTTTGCTCTATATGTGCCTATATGTGCAGACGACACACGGCTCTACATCACCATGTTACCAGGTGACTATGAACCCATTCAAGCTCTGAGTAAATGCCTAGAAAAAAAATCAATGCATGAATGTGCCAAAATTTTCTTCAATTGAATAGAAACAAAACTGAAGTAATAATTTTTGGACCAACAGAGGAGCGAGCAAAAATTAGCACAAAGCTTCAGTTGCTTCAGGAACCTCTGATCAGGCCTCTGGCTTTTCAAAGACTGCAGGCCTGATCAGATGAAACACAGAAACTAAAACAGAGCAGCACATTTTATGCAATCAAAGCATTATGCAGCAAAGAGTGGTCGGATCTTTGTAAGGGAGACGTAAAATAGCAACAAAACGCATGCCTCAGCACAGGAGAGCCCATCTTCCATCGAGACTCGGCTGTTTGTCTACATCTAACATGTCAAACACAAGGGACTCTCTCTTTAGGTCAGCAACAGTATCGTTTTTAGACGATGAAAGAAATCTCTTATCGAATAGCGTCACTAAACGGTGTTGGTTATCAAACACCTAAAATGGAGCTTGAGCTCTACTCCTCAGAGGTTTCACAAACTTTCACACCTTGGTTGAAACGCTTTGCATGATGGCCTTGTTAGGAAACATTTCACAAGTGGTAACAACCCAGACAGGATGGATGGGCAGAATGACCGAGAAGCTGCCTAAAATACAGCCTTTCAGATCAACAGTTTCTCATTTACAAAGAACGAAGAGAAAAAGTCATTTGCTGTAGATGTTAAACACACACACAATTATTTAAAAGCCCCATACAAACACATTCTAAATAATCAGTGAGAAAATTGCCTTCATCTTTGTTTGACCTGGAAGAATCTGTTGTGTGATGTTCTGATCTCTTGTGGTCAGTTTTAGAACCTGTTCAATTTCCTCTTCATTTTACCATAACTGTACACAGTGCTGTGCAAAAAAGGATCCAGACTTTATTTTTACCTTAAAGCAGGTTTGACTAAAATCATTCATGCTTTTTAAAGCTCTTTAAACGTATTTTGTTGAACATAATCTGGATACTTTTAGAAACAGTGACTATTTTTCTCCATTCTCCTTCTCCTTTCTTGCTTTGTCACACTAAAGCTAATGTACGGGCTATAATGGGAACAACAACCTGAGCAGTGGAAAAACATCATGGACTATGGCTTCATGTTTCTGAAATGAGAACTTGGAGTTGTTTCCAAAAATATGCTAAAGGTCTCTGAGCTTCCCTCCAAGGTGTTTGGATTAATTCATTTAATTTATAACGAGTAATCCCAAAGATGCCTAAAATTATTGTTCTAGTTACTTTATACAGTTTACTTAACTAAACTAAAACTATGATTCTCTAGAACAGCAGCATCTAACATTGTTTTAACTTAATTCAGTTTACGCGTTTGGGAAAGGAATAATTCTCAACAGGATCCAACGGGTTTGTTTGGGGATGCTGGAAATTTTCACAGAAATTCTTCAAAACCATCTTAGAAAAATGTCAGTCTCTTTTCTTAGTTTGGCATTTTTTATAATACTGCCTTTTACTGTCATATAAAATCCTCAAAACAGGAACACGTGAGACACCATTTTCTTTTTTTTAGATATTAGTTGTTGGTCAGTAACCATCAGGACACTCAGCATGCGGCACACAGATAACATGTTTCACTGGGTTTTTTCCATCCCCAGCTCAACATCCTGCAGTTAGGGTTGACCAACATTCTCTGGTCTGTTTTTTTTTTTTTTTACCTGCAAGAGCAAACAGAACACCTCTTTCTGAGAAGACAACCACCCACATTCAGGTTCTTATCTCACTGGATGCAGAAACAGTCAGCATCTGGCAAGAGATGCAGAAACAGTCCTTCCTTTGGTCAGGGATTTGCATAAAAGACACTTGACCGCATGAGATGAACACTTCTCTAAAACAGAATGCTAGCAGTATATTAATTTGAAATTATATCACAGCAGTTTTGATTTTCAATGCTGGCCTTGCCTAAAATTAAGTTGTCCCATTTCTTCATGACTCTTCTGCGGAAAAATAATAAATTAGAAAGGTAGGCTCAGCGATGGTTTCAGATTCTCCTGACAACAATGTTGAGTCAAAGCAGACAGCTCGGTAACACATCTAAAGACGTTTATGGTTATGGTTATGAAACAATATCTCAAGCTCTGACAGCCTCACTAACTACTCTTCAATCCATCATCTGAACATGGAAAGAGTAGAACTGCAAGCTTGCAAAGACACAGCGGTACAACTGAACAGATAAGTTGGATAAGAGCATTATTCAGAGATGCAACCTAGAGACCCACAATAACTCTGGAGGTGCGTAATAGATGCACAGCTCTGGTGGGAGAATATGCTGAATCTCAATAAATCTGGCCTTTATAGAATAGGGAAAACCGTTGTTGAGACAAAGCTATAGGAAGTGCTGATCGCTGCAAGCCATGTAAGGGACACAGCAAACGTGGAAGAATGTGATCTGGTCTGATCAGGTCAAGAATCTGGTGTGAAACCTGAAAACTCGTGTAAGCTGTCTCTCCTCCATTTAAATCCGACTGGTCTGGGGCTAATTTGCAAAAGAAAACTGGCAAATGTCCGTCTGTAGATGTCTGAGGTTGATAAAGATAAACTACAAAAGGTTGGCAGTTGTAACTGCAGTGAAAGGTGGTTATATGCTTCCTTGTCTTGGTCTGTGACGTGACAAAATGGGAACAAGCCATTTGCATTGCACTGTAAATACAGAACACCTTATATAAGGTTTTATTTTATTTGCCCTCAAGTATGCTTCTTCGATGTGAAGAAACCTCTGTGTTACACTCGAAATTTCACATGACTGGAATAAACTGTGTTGCACTTAACTCTATTTTTAGGGCACTAGTAGTCTTCAGCCCATCGGTCACACCTGTTTGTAGACCAAGTAGTAGAGGTGGGGTTCTTTAGCATCAAAACTGCACCTCAAGTGTGAAATTAGCTTCCTTTTTTTGTTCTTGTTCTGAGTTTTTTTTTTTTCTTTTCTCACAAAATACATACTAGAAAACCATGCAGTGTCATGGGGGACTGGAGCCTATCTCCAGCAGCCCTTTGGTGAGAGTCAGGGTACACCCTGGACAGGTCACCAGTCCCTAACAGAACTAAATAGTCTTTAATGTATTAACTTCTTATACACATTTAAGTATAAATCTACTGTAGCATTACTACAGAATAAAAAAAAAAAAAAACATGATTCAGCTTTTGGCAAAGGATGATGCTCTTGGGAAATGTTGAAGTCATTCAACAGGTTTTTCCTTCACCTCTATTTTGACTGGATCACATGCATGCCATATTCAGCTAGAGAGAGAGGGCTGCCAGTTTCTCTTCCTCCCCTCTCTGCCCTCCCTCCACTCATGAGGCATTGTAACCAAGCAGGCCTATCACAAGCTGTCACAGCAAAAAAAAAAAAAAAAAAAACAGAAGCAAAGAGTGCTTAAATACAGCCACAGATAATCTGTTTTTTACAGAGACCCACACACAGCTTCTGCATCACCCTGGCCTCTTCGGACGTCCCACTTTCCATGTCTACAGAGACTTTTTGATTCAAAGTGCTTAGGTTTTCTTTTCTTTTTTTTACCTTGCCTGCCAAAATGTCCCTTCTCACAGCTGCCCTGCTGTTTGCTGCACTGGGTGAGTCATTTAAAAATATATTTTTCAAACAAACCACAGCGGTGATTCAAACTCCAAGAACTGTTTACTGTGAGGGTTTTAAATCTTGTTGCATAGTCAAAAAAAAAAAAAAAAAAAGCTGGCATGCATTTCACCACTGTCACGTACAAAGCAACTTTCTTTGCTCGCTTATCACCCAACAGCACGAGTGCAGTGACTTTTGGTTTAAAACTGTGTACGGTTATTTGTAATGTTTAACTTTTGCTGAGATTCATGCATCTGTTGCGTCACCCCTTTGGGTGTGAGGATGAAAACCGGCTGCTTGGAATGAGGATTGCTGCAGCTCAATATGATACTGCAGTGAAACTCTAATCTTCTGTAACTAATACCTTCTTCCATATCACTTAAATTTCAAAGGGTGAACAAAAGGATCTGGGTCACGTTGTGAAAGTAGCATTTCCATTAACTGTGGCTTGAAATGTTCTGCAGGCGGATTTGGTGTCAAAGAAATGAAAGTTTCAGATGTAACATTTCTTTTACATGAGAAACTGCTCAACACTGGAGTCAACTCTGTCATGTTGCAAACAACTTCATTTGTCGGATTTATTCTGATATTAATAATATTAAGTATTAGCAAATGATCATCTTCTTATAAATACCTTAGTTTGCACATATTAATATTTCATTACTGGATAATGTGGCTAATTATCTGGTTTATGATATAAAAAAATAACATCACAATGCTAAAAACTTGTTTTATCCAACGTATAAACATGAATGTGTTGTTTTTATTTTCTAAACAAACTAAGAAGAAGAGGAAGCAAGAAAAGTTTTAAACTAAATTAAGATCTGGCTCAAACTTAATTTTCCTCTTCATCCATCATTGCCAAACCTCAGTGACTTGCTGTCTTATTAACAGTGCTGTGAAAAGGTGCCTAGATTGTTTAAGGTTTACGTCACCTGTTTCAGAGAATCTGACATATTATAAAGTCAGAGAAGATGAGATACAAAAAACAGTTTTCAAATGAAAGCTTTTGCTTATTGAGTGGAAAAAATAGCAGACTGAATGGTTTCAGCAAGTTGCCGACGCCCTGGAGTTGCAAAGCAGCCTTAGACCATCACTCTTCAGCCACCATGTTTGACTGGCAGTATGACCCCTTTTTTGGTCACCAGTTTTCCCCATTGAAGTCTCCCATAGATGCCATTGTTACCCAGTTTCTATCTTTTTGTGAAACAAATAACAGTGACCTTAAATTAACCAAGGGAAGTCTTCATGATGTCATTATGGGTTCGTTTCTGACCCCCTGGAGGATCTGTTGATACTGTGTAGAAGTATTGTTGGTAGGGCAGCCACTGCATTGAGGTTTGTCAAAGTTCCCTGTTTCCTCCATGATTCTCTCTGTGCTTCACTGGAGTACAAAATCCTTAGAAATGTCATTGTTACCCATTTACGACAGATATATTCCAAGGGCTTTGTTTTTTCTTTGGTCTTGAATTTTCTGTAGATGGGGGCATGCTGTGGTGAGTCTTTTAGCGCAATGAATGCTGTCAGGCAGGCTCTGTTTATGTGATTTCCTCATTCTAGAGGTCTGGTGGTAATCAGTCCTAATCAATGCTGCTTCTAGCTTTTACAATATAAATGCAATGGTAATTAACAGACTGAGCATGCTGAGATGCGTCAATGTATTTTTTTGGTTATAATGTATGCTGACATTTGGACTCCACGGCATAACCTTTACTAAGGTTTTAATAACCTGGAGTCGAAATGTCTTTATTTATGTATTTTGGATAAAAAGCATAAAAGTAGATTTGTTTAAACTCAAAATCAAAATCATGTGCTTGGTATGTTTTGTTGTATTTAACTTTCCCATAAATCACAAAAAATCTTCTTAAAAATCTAAATAATTAATTTTTGTACCGCTGCTGTTGTTTTTTTTTTTTTTTTACAACAGTGGTGTTGAATTTTAGTCCTCAGGGGCCAATATTCTAGATATTTTGGATGTTGCCCTGGTTCTGCAGCCCTGATTTAAATGAATGGGTCCTTATCAGGATTCTGGGAAATGCCTGGGAGGTGATTCAGGTGTGTTGAAGAAGGAAAACGCCTAATACATGCAGGACACTGGGCCTCAAGGACTGAAATTGGAACCCTGTGTTTTACTCTGTGTCACTTCAGATAAGAGATGAATGAAGCAAAAGCTTTGTTTCTATGTCTGCCTGATCATTTCAGCTTCTGGTTTGAAATCCCACATTTCCCAGACATGAATTCCATTTAAATCCACCAAAAAATATATGTAATTAACTAAATGAGAATCACAATTTAGACAGATATTTGCAGACTTTATTTTTTGATGTTATGTCTTTGAAAAGGGTAAACGTGCTTATATTAGTGTTTTTCATGGATAACTTCATATTCTGCTGTTGAATGAAGAATGTTTATTTACATAGTTTAAAATTTAAAAAGAAATCAGTATGTTTAAGAAAAAATATTTTCTCATTCAGAAAGTAGTTGTGGTCCAGCCTTCAGCTTGTGCAAGGCAGATGGAGAAACTTTAAGTTTTCTTTAGATAGATACTGAAAACTAAAATAAACTTCTCATTATGGGAAATGCTAAAGGCTTTATCTATTACATTTTTATTTCTTTGAATGTCAATGTTGAAGTTTACTATTCCACTGCCTCTGTAATGTGTTCTGTTCCGCTGTAATGTTTTTCTGTTCTTCTGCTACTGAAAAGTGCTACATAAATAAACTTGCCTTGCCTAAAACGTGTAGGGAATGTAGAAACATTTTCAGTTAAAATAGTTCAGTCAAAAGAAACCAGTGTATTATGATATATATTTATATCAATAGATTCCATATTTTATTGCCACAAACCAATTGGAACACTAACTGAACAGATCTTGAACAGGTAATCATTAAAAATAGTATGTCATGGCAAATTAAGCAATACTCATTGAATTAGGTTACTTTGATATTTAAAGTAGTAGGACTCTTATTGTTATCATTATTAATCGGTTGCCTCATCATCTTGTCTGTTTCAGATGTCATTTCCTGTGCCAAATTTCTGGCGCCTTTAAACATGGAAGGAGTCACGGGTCAAGTGGAGTTTGACTCAGACACCAAGCTGGCCACTGTAAATGTAACTGGTGCAGGATCCTGCAGCGCATTAAACATTTCCCTCACCATGTTCCCCGTTATGTACGGCCACTTTGAGCAACCCTGCTCTGAGGCCAACATTGGCGCCAGTGTCTTCACCTTCACTACTGATTCTTCCTCAATGTCCTCCATCGACGTGTCACGCCTCTTTGAACAAATGCCAAACTTGGATGACTTTTCGCTGTCTTTGGAGACATGCAGTGGCACCAAAGTATGCACAGTTGTAAGTCAAGGTCAGACATCATTGACTCGTCAGGCTAGGTTCACAGAGTCTATTGCTGGTAACATTTACATACGTGCTAATCAAGACAATGCCAACCCCAGGCTTCTTGCAGATCTGCTGACTATTGGCCAGGTGAATGCCTCAGAAACCAATGTCACAGTCTCTGGGTCTACAAGTACAGCAACTAATTGCAGCATTCTGCTTGGAAACCTAGATCCTGCATCTTTGACAGATCTGGGTGTTGTGAAAGTTGGAAGCCCAGAGATGCCTCAAAAATTCCGTCTGAACCTTACCAGCTTACAAGCATACACTTATCTTCTCCTCGACTTGGGGTCGAGTTACAAGTGTGCAAAGATATACACCATGTCAGGGAAGGAGGTTAGAGCTGTTGTGAACATGGCAGGAATCATGGGATACTTCAACTTTCGTCAGGCTTCACCGTTTGATGTGACACAGTTCAGTGTGAATCTGACAAACTTAGCCCTAAAAGTCGGTCCCTATCACGTCCATCACTTCCCTGTCCCTTCAGTCAGGTCAACCCAGTGCTCTAATGATAATGTGGGTGGTCACTGGAATCCGTTTGGAGCCAACACATCTTCCTCAACATATCCTGCAGGACCTGGATCCACTCATGACATGTATGAGATAGGTGACCTGAGTGCCAAACATATGAGTCTTAACAACAGTGATGCAGTGGACATGACATTCACCGACTTCAACCTTCCTCTGTTTGGAAAGAACAGCATTGTTGGTCGCTCAGTTGTGATTCACCAGAATGACGGCGCCAGGTTTGCTTGTGCCAGCATTGGCTATCCTGGTGAGGTGATTGTAGGAAGTGCCACATTTCAGACTCCCGTGGTTGGAAAGATCAGGTTTACCCAGTTAGTGAACAATCCCCTGTCAGATGTGTCCATCTTTGCGGATTTGTCGTATGGAGTTCCCACAACAAGTCCGACCGAAAAACATAACTGGCACGTTCACGTATTCCCCATCAGCTCAGAGAGAGACGATGACCAAGGGCATTGCAGCACGACAGGCGGCCACTGGAATCCTTTTGGCATCAGCACATCTGATATCAGTTACGCTCTTCACTGCTCCCCATCCTGTCCCCTGTGTTGTGAAGTCGGAGACCTCGCCAGCAAACACAGCACCATTGATCTCGACACCAACGTAGGCAAAGTCCAGTCCAAGCACTTTTTCACCGATGTCACTTCCTGGTTAGAGGTATCCGGCATTATTGGGCGTTCTGTGGTCATCCATGAACCACAAAGGGGAGGCCCAAGAATCGCGTGTGCCAATGTTACCATGGAGCGGGTTCCTGAAGCCAGTTTAGGGAGTTGGTTTGGCCCTGAGATGTCTAACGGCCAGGTGAAATTCTCTCAAGCTGTCCCACAAGGCCCCACGAAAATCAGTGTGTCCTTAACCAACCTGCAGTCCTTAGCTGGAGGCTACCATGTCCACATCTTGCCGATTATAGTAGGCAGCAGGGATCCCTGCTCAAATGCAAACATCCTGGGCCACTTTAACCCGCTGAACTGGAACATAAGCAATTCGCCTTCACCTGGAACGGGCACCGTGGACCTGTATGAGATAGGAGACATCAGTGGGAAGTTTGGGATGCTTACTAACCAAACTGACTTTAATGCCGTGTACCAGGACCCCAACATGCCTCTTACTGGACCCTACAGCATCGTGGGAAGATCTGTCGTGGTCCACTACACCAATGGATCAAGGTGAGAACCAACAAGAATCCAAGTTGATATACAGAAACAGAAAGATGACAGGCGTTAAAAATGCAAGACAGAAGTGAAAGATATGTTTTACATAGAATTACCACAGGTTCCTTTATGTTAAGAAGAACCTGGTAGTAACATTTTCCCCCTCTAACCAAGGATACTTGCGTAAGGATCAATACTTAAAAGTTCTTCCAAAGAAGAGGAAGTACTTGTCTTTCTGAAAGCTTTTTATGTAATAGAGATGCACAAAAGTGGCAAAAAGGTGTGAAAGAACACGCTACCTCTGCCGATGAAACTGAAAACCAAGCTTCAACACTGTCTAACCTTAGCAGCAGACTTTGCCAATATATCCAGGGTACTCATGTAAATTCTTAGTCATAATCATATCCTCCTGAGTGTTTTGTGTTATTATACTGAGATATGTTCCTCTTTCAGAGAAAACTAGTGAACAGAATATTGTGACAGAAAAGAAATCCTGTTTTTTTTTTTAGCCTGCTAGGCTTGGTCATCTTGAGCCATTCCCTTTAAGGTGTCTGTGTGTTTTTTTCTACAGGATGAGGTGTGCAAATGTCTTAGCAGACAGAAATATGGGAGGACAATGGACCATCGCCAACGCTACATTTAACGGAACAGTGAATGGGACAATCACACTGGTAGAAACCACAAAAATACCTTTACCTAATCTGCTCTTTGTTTGTTGCAGGATGTTTTCCTCTGACTTTAGACAGCTTAGTAACATTAATACACTTATACAAGAGTGTCTTAATTTGAGAATCACATGCTAAACCACAAACAAAGCCTTACTGCATGGACATTAAGCTTTTGCTGCATCAGAAAAGAGAAAATGTGCTACCTGTGGCTAATGTAGCTTGGGTCTTAGAGATAGGAGCTGCTCAGTGGAGATTCAGTGTGTGCACACACCCTGGTATTTTGTGACTCCTAAACCCAAACCACAGCCTCTGTTCAGTCATGTTGCAAGGTCAAAACACTTAAAACTGTAATTATGTAAAATGAAGAAGCAGTTATCTTGCATAAAGAAAATAGAAGATATGCTTCTACATTGTTGTCTTAAAGACACCAAGGAAAGTATCTAGACTAACAGGGTGTAAAATTTCAAAGACGGGCGATAGAGGGAAGTTGATAAGAGGCACTCAAAGAGCGTCCTGAAGCAAAAAAAAAAGACAATAAACAGACAGTTTATTGCCTGCAAACATGGGAACCTGGGGTAAGCGCTTTAGCTTAGCATCTATCTGCTGGTTAACTGTAAATGTGTTTTCACTAAACTACGAGGCTCACTGTGGTATCAGCTGTTTCTGTCAGCTGCCATCCAGCGGCCCCATACTGAGTCCTGCATTACACCTAAACCTCTAAAGAGCTATCAAGGAGCAAATGACAACATGGGCTTATTTTGATTTGGCAGAAATATTTTGGGGAGTGCCTCAGCAGTTACTAGAAAAACACAAATATTCACACAATAAATTGACCTTTCAGTATCAATCTCTGTATTAAGTTGATGTCAGTCTGTCTGCACTTCTATTAATATGACACTTGGTTTTCTCTTTTTTAAGCGCCAGCAGGTATTTCCTGACGGGAGTAGAGGCGATGTCACTCTAGAAGTGGACCTTAAGTCGTCTGAAGTTGTAAGTACAGTATCAAAGATTGAGATGCATGCATAAGATTAAAAAATGTAGCACTTTGTTGACTGGCTGGGTATACCCGATCAACACGTATGGGGTCCTAAGATTCTCTTCAAAAATGAAAGTAAATATCCAAAATTAAAAACATATTTATGCTATAGGTTTTATGAGGTAAAAGTATTTGATGCCGTTCGTGTTGTCATTTTACCTTTTTTAATTAAATTACTACTCATGCTTTTTATGTGCAACCAATTAGGCAAGATCACAAATCTCTGCCCCTGATATCTCTGGGGTCTGACGCTGAAAGTTTTGGAAACACAAAAAATTTCAAAATCCTACAACAACAACAAAAGTTTTTAAAATGTGTGATAATAGGTAAATTGAGAAGAAAAAAAAGTGAACAATGTAAAAGAGAACAACATGAAAGATGGATTTAAAAACAAGAGAGCACCAAATAGTGTGCAAGTTGTTTATTGCCACTGACAAGAAGCATTGTGAAAGGAATTTAACCAGGTGTTTGGTTGCTTTCTCAAACTATTCATGAATTTGTTCCTCTTTCCATCTATTAATGCAATCAAAAAAGGATGCAGACATATATCTTGTGTTTTAAATCTTACAGACTTCTACGGCCGCCCTATCTATTACAACCAACCGTGTGAATGCCACGGTCGGCCTGTGCAACACAGCGGGAAACACGTTCAATCCCTTCAACATGACGCTACAGGTGAGACTGGTGCTGTTGAGTAGAGACACATCATCAAATCCAAAATTTGTTCAGTCCGAGGAAAATTTGAGGAACACTTTAGCAGGAACTGATCAAAAGGCACAGCAGCAAACTAAGGAAACTGCAGACCAGAAATAGGTCTCATACGCCCAGTTTACACGATCCTATACATTGAAAATGGGATTGTTGTTTTCTTTTTGGTAACACATCTACAATTTTAATGTCTCAGTTACAACCTCGGTGCACTTGGCACTAGTAGAAATGTTACAAACGGTGTAATATTCCTGCCACACAGTAACTTTTCAGTTTAAAAAAAATAATAAATACGTTGTGTAAACGGGGATATAGCTAAATTGTTATTGGCTTACTTTTAATAAATAAATAAACACTTCCCTGGAAACCAGTATTGAATACCTAGACTACTGTTGGCTTATCTGCAGAAGACAAAACATTTGAAACAATTATACCAGGAAGGCCCTGATAAAATGGTATCTTATATCAGATAACAGGTATACACAGTCTTAATCCCATATTGCTTCGCTCTTTTTTGTTGTAATTCCACTTCCTCATTTCTATTCCTCTTTCAGAGCTCCAGCTGTTCATTACAAAACCACCTGAGCTGTGTGGTGGGGGACATTTCCCTGAGGCAAGGCAGCGTCACCCTGACTGGGAGAGAAGTCTTCACTGACAGCAACATCCAGCTGACAGGAGACCACACAGGTGAGAAGGACTGGAAATGAGTATCTGTAGCAGCTGGAAGCATTAGGGGTTTAAGCAGCAAAGCTGTTTTTTACAGTCCCCTGCACAAAAAAAACAACATTTTCTGCCATTCACTACATCATCTTCCAATGGCTTTGAATCATTTTGTTTGAGTTTAATGAAATGTAGGACTTAATATTCTGTATATGATTCAAGTCGTCCACAGATCTCTTGTGCTGAAGAGGGGTGACAGCATCCTTGCATGTGCTGAAATACTCCCAGAATCCCCGTCTGCAGCGCAAACCTTTCCCAATGTGAGCTCCTTCAGCCGGTGAGTGAGAAGCAATATTTCTCTCAGAATTCATCTTCGCACTGAAACTGCTCATAATGCTAAATCTGTGTAAACTCAGCTAAATCAGTCCAGATACAGGGACATTTAGCTGTAAATGTTCGGGCTAAGCACCGCTTGAAGTTGAACAATTACCTAACAAGAGTTTCATACCTTATTCTTAAGATGGATTTTTGTAAAGATGGTTGCATTTGTACTGTTCATTTACACAACAACGGCAAATATATTTTCTCAAGACGGGAACAGTTTGAAAAATGGGTTCCAGAGCGTAATGGTTCGAAAACGTCCTGGTTTCTGCGGCAAACCTTTCTTACAGGGGAATATCTGGCTCAAGCACAGTATGACAGTAATCAATAGAAATTAATGCACACGGGCAGGCACAACATAATGGCTGCCTAAAATTTGAAAAACCACAGAAGAAGAAAAGAAAAGGCGGATAAAGAACTGATTGCTGACTCTTCTGAATGTAACCACAGCTAGTTTAGGCTATAATTCAATGTCGCCCTAAGCAATAGTTGAACCTCATCGTCTGTCCATAGGAAAACTTCTCTGCCATTTCAAACATTTATTAGTTGGGCGGCTTTTAGGTAGTATGCATGCACATATTGAGTTTCGGAAAACATAGCACCACCAGTGGCATGATGTTCGAATTACACCGTTTTGAAGTTTCTACTGTTGTAAACAGATTGTAATGTAAACGTGTTAACAGAAACTGAATAAAAGTCCCGTGTTCAATAGTGCAGAGACAGGCAGAGTGGAATATGCAACCTTTTTAGGGTTTTTATTCCAAGCACCAATCTGGAAATTAAAAGTTAGGTGTCATGTTGTTGGGACACATCAATAATTGTACGTTAAACCACTCCTACATTTAGCTGATCTAGAAAAAAACAAACAACAAAAACACAACAATGTGACAATCCAGTTTAGAGCTGAGCTTAACAATTCAGCAGAAATTCCATCACTGCTCTTTGAGTTTGAATTTAGTTATTTGTTCTCCCAAGACTAATACTTATCTTTTGTTTTTTTACACCCAGATTTGATTTCCGAAGGAGAGTCGCAGACGTTCTGAAGGTGGGAATGGCGATGGTAACCATCTTGCCAGGCTCTCCTCTCTCTGCAGCAGGTGGCGAGTGCCAAACGGTCAACTTCATGGTCTCGGGTAAGGCAGAAAACACATAACTGGCCAAAATCATCAGTTCACAACGAAAATACACTCCATGACATATGGTTGAAATGATGGTTATTATGGTCTGCAAGAAATGTGGGAAACTTTGCAGTTAACCGTTAAAGCAGTTTAATAATGGTGGCTTAGTGGTGCAAGAAACTATGTAAGATGAACCGACTGATTGCCTTATAGTTCCTGTGATGGTATTACACCAAGCAACCAGTCCCTGTTGATAGCAGAAAGCATGTTTTTTTTTTATATCTGAAATCTGTCTGAACTGAAAACAGTGACATTGCAGCAGTCAATAAATAAATGAGACATCATAAACTGGCTCAAAAACTAACAATGGAAGTAAACTGTAACTTGGAAAAATGCAGCATTCAGGAGAATGTATGTTGTATTCACTTCCAAATACTTTGACTAAAAATATTACTTCATCCGTTTTTTTTGTTGTTGTTTTTTTTAAGTCTAAAAGTGCCCAAGGCTTCTAACAATACACTGGGTAGGTTGTAAGTCCTAAAATCAGGACAATGAACAATTGCAGGCATTGAAAATCTTTAGAAATCCTCCAAAAACTGCTCAGTAACCCGACGCCGGAGTTGAATGTCTGTGCGTCTCATTTGCTGCCCCTTCCTCTTTCCCAGGGGTGAACAGAGGGGTATGTGTAAAGAGGTTTTATACAGTGTAAGCACAGGACGGGTAATTATACCCTCAAGTCTCTCACAAGGAGGGTCTCATTGCAATGCCCCTTTCCCTCCTTTTTTTTTTTTTTTTTTTTTTTAAAAGAGCACAAGTAAAGCTGCAGGTAAATCATCTCTAAATGAGTGATGTTCCCACTCTCAGCGTTTAGGGGAAATATCTGGATTTTTTACAAACAATGTGATTCGCCTTCCATGTAAACATCTGGTGGGCTTTCATCTAGCGGCGGCGATTATTCAGTAAAACAAATCTTCATGCGCTTTCTTGTCGAATGGAATAGCAGTGACTGTAAACTCATCGTGATTTTGTGTATTTCAAAGGTGATGTCAGCGCAGATCTGCTTCGTTCTGTCAAAACCAGTGAGTTGATGGGCCCGTTCAGGGAGAGTGACTCATGTACAAGTAAGTACACTCCATGCTGCCACTTATGCTCCGCTTCTGCCTTCACGCTTATGTTAGCTTATTTAGACACCCTTTGAGGTGAGATACTTTGACTTTTATGGACAGAATAAGTGGAAGAGAGCTCTAATGTACGGCATATTACAGGTCATTGTGGGACAGGTTTGCGGGAGCCTTAGAATTAAGGTTATATCTATCATGGGCTTCAAATTACTGATAATGGCACTTCACACCTAGCACTTAGGTTTCCTATTAAGCTAATAGTTTTCATGGCCCTGCTGTCTGAACATGATATAGTTTTAAAGGAGGCAATCAGAGTCCACAGAGTTTGAACCATACCCTCAGCTAAAGGAGTTTCATTCTTCTCTTGAATAACCTGCATGCTCCTGTCTGATTTCTTCAGGAATGTCTGCGGGACAGCTGCTGGTGCCACAAATCGTCCCACTCTTCCTGATGTTTGCCGCTGCCTTCCTGCTGCCATCTGCAGTTTCTTTATAGAAATCTGAGCCCCGGCTGCACCATGCAATAATCAGCGGAGACACACGGATCCTAATGTTGTACTACTGAGAATCTGCCATGTCACTCAGCAAATGTTACACTGGTCACCGAGCGAATAATGTGCATCTCTGTACAAACCTTACGTGCAAATAAAGATCTTCCAGGTTTTTAATCGACGAACCAGTTTAGGTCAAACATATATTTATAAGCTAGCTGGTATGCCTGCTTTTATTTCTTTATTGTTTTTTTTGCAGACGTGTCATGTTTAGGTAACTGGTATTGTTACTCATTTGGGGGGAGGGGGGATCTATTACTGTTTGTTGAACCTCTGTTTAAAATATTGCAAATACTTCACATTGTTCAATAAATTTTTTCAGAATTTTATGTTTTCCCCTCCTGCTTGACAAAGGAAGACGATAATTTGATGAATGACAAGAAAAGAGAACAACAAAAGTTATTTTAACATCCAAATGCTTATTTGGTTCATTAGCCAGGGGTCAATAACATGAGCATCAGCAGCTTCGTTTAAAAACGAAAATGTTATCGTAATAAAACAGCAAAGAATTTGGACTTTTGGAGAATTTGGATTTGTTCTTCAAAAACAGATCATATTAGGGAAGTTTCAGTATATTATCTAGGTTGTCCATCTATGAATAGTGATGACAGGTTTTCACAATGTAAATATCATAGACAGTTATTAATTAATTTAAACATGAATTTATTACTGACTCTTGGTCTCAAGCTTATTTTTTAATGATCGTCAACAAAATAATATATTGTAATATGAAAACACAAAACAATATTTAAGGTATTGGAATTACTAACCTTACTCCGCCAGATGGATTTGCTCCACATATCCATCTGGAAACCTTCCGTTGAAGTAATTTTGGGAAGGGGCGAAAATACTGGTTAGCTGATTGGCCTATGTTGGTGATAGATGGACCAAATAAACCAATCAGATCAACGAAGCATATGACGTACTAATAGCGACGACGAAAACACAATCACAAGCTCTTGGTGAAACCAGTCGGGAGAAGAGCAAAAACATCTTTTCCTCTGAGAAAAGCCTCCAGAGCAGTGTTTGCTCTTCTTTCCGTGAAGAAATACTCTGTAATTCCGATAAAACTTGCTTGATAGCCACGCTAACGCTAGTTTCATCGGCTGAAGCCGCCATGTTCTTTAGACTGAACTGTTGCGCTTCTCGTTGCGTCACACCTCAACTCGCCTCAAAGCCAACGCTGATTGGACGTTCGTTTGGTGAACGGCTCCAAATTTTCTTTAACGGAGAGTAGCCAGACTGATCTGCGAGTGAAACCTTGAAAGCTCGCGAGATCAGGATGGTCTCACGAGGCTATGGAATTACTGCTGTATAAAATAATTATTTTTTTGCTTCCTTACACTAAAAAATAAATGTTAAAATTGTGTCAAAATGCAGAGAAATAAAATAACTGACAATGCTTTATTTCAATGAGACACTCTCTGGAAATAATAACAATATGAGGAGAAAAATAGACTTATACATCTCATATGACTTATACATCTGGAAAATCTCATTGGAGCATCTTTAGCTATTTTTTCTTAATGAAATACAGAACTTTGAAAGATACTACAAACATTTGACATGAATATGGCCAAAATCTGACTACATATTTAGATTGTTTTGGAAAGAATTGGACTAATAGGAATTAAATTTTCTGCATTGAGTAAGGACTTTGATGGATGTGGCAGTGGCGCGATGGCAGGATATGCAATCTTGACACAGTTGTCACAGGTTCGAGTCCTGAGAGACCTTTGCTGCATGTAATTCCCTTTCTCTCTTCATTAATCTACTCTCAACCAACTGTTGAATAAAGGCCACTAGAGCCACAAAATAGAAAAAAAGACAGTGTTGTTACTTTTATAGTAAGTTTATACATTTAAAAGTTACAATATTTATGAGACTTATTTTGTTTCTGGTAAAAAGAGATAGACATGTCGGATCAAGAAGCTTTTATTTAGCAGCCTAAGCAAGAAGCAATGAGCTGTGCAGGGGGAGACAGAATCCAAATCTGGTGAATCCAAAGCAGTCCTTCATGAAAATCCTTCAGAAAGCAATGGCTCTTCGCTCTTTACGATGTCATCTTGTGCTATTTGTTGTGCTCAAAGAAATTAAAGGCACAAGCAGGGTCCCCTTTAAGGCACTAGAAAGGAATTTGCCCAGCTTAATATTTTTTTATTTACTTTTTTTTACTATTGAAAAAACATGAAGAACTACACAATGCTCACACACGTAAATATAAAAAAAGAAATGATGTCTTCACATTTTCAAGTCCAAATTAGATAGCACATATATGCTTCTTTAACTAATTAAAACAAAAAAAACTAAAGATTTGTTACCACTGCTTCACTTCAAAAGCGAATTCAGAAAAAATGCATAAAACTAACAAACATAAATAGAGAAATATGAACACTTCTGCATCTTATAATTTAAGCATTTAAGTCAAAAGCATATAGGATCAAAGAAAAATATTAAAGAAGTAATGCTGCTCTTATATTTATGTTAACACTTTGGAAGTATAACACATAGAGTGAGTAGTAAAACATTGCTTCTTGAGATTAACTTTATATGAATTTGTGAGCCATTTTATACATCATCTGGCAAAAGATACTATGTTAAAGGAAATAACATTTTGTCTTTTTTTTTTTTTAGAGTTCAGACCGTTTTGGAGGAAAAACATATAGTTACTGCTGAAATAACTGTGTGGTCTTTTCCTAAGTAATTTGTAGTACTGCTGGGGAAGATTCTCAGTCATCCAGGTCATGGTCATTCCAAAAAAAAAGTAAAAAAAACAAAGCAACTGGACTTGTTTTCTGTAGTTGAAGACGTTTCGCTTCCTCTCCCGGAAGCTTTCTTAAATTAAAAAAGTCTGGAGTAATGCGGAGTAACAAGCTTTATACCATTGCCCAACAAAGGCCTTGCAATGGCTTAGATAACATGCAAATTCAATCGAAAACATGCATGTTATCTAAGCCATTGCAAGGCCTTTGTGGGGCAATTGTATAAAGCTTGTTACTCCGCATTACTCCAGACTTTTTTAATTGAGAAAGCTTCCGGGAGAGGAAGCGAAACGTCTTCAACTACGGAAAACAAGTCCAGTTGCTTTGTTTTTTTTTTTTTACTTTTTTTTGGAATTTGTAATACTGTTTTATTATTATATTATCATCATCGTTATAGCTGACTTTTTTCCACAATCTTGGTATGCAAAATCTATACAAGGGGAGTCCTATGGAGATAGAGTCCCCAAAAAATCTCTCTTGTCCAAAATCTTAAACGACACTGAAATGCAGGGAAAGAAAAGCTGAATACATGCCGTTTAAAGCCGAATATTCTCAGAGGAAGAGGCGAGTCTGGATCCCTCCGCGCCTATTGGCAGAAGCCTTGGTCATGTGACCTGCGACGTCAGCAACGACATGGCAGCCTCCTTGTTTAGTAAACTGACACAAGGTTCGAGTTGGTAAACAAAAAGTACGCGTCGATTTGTCTCCCGGGAGCCACATTTGAAAGGCGGAGGAGCGGGTGTGTATTCAACGTTTCCCCGACGGACTGCGGCGGGGCTTTAGCTAGCGGCGGTTTCGGAGGGCTGACGCTTTTCCCCACGTAGACGCTGCGGACCTTACCCTGTTTTCACATCGATTATAATCAGACCGTGACCCACTGCAACGCTTTAAAGCATTTTGAAAGACAGCTCTCAATCGATCGGCTTAACTTAGAGAAACGCCCGCGTCTTTATTACAGCCACGAGCCACCACACCCACCACCTAATCCATAAATGAGTTATTGTTATCATCGGCCTGTTGATCCACTGCTGCAAAAGAGAGATAGAAACGTTCACTGGGCCTTCGGTCTTTAAACAACGTGTTTATAAGGCACAATATGCGTGTTTATTTATGTTGCACACGATGTGCAATAGATGCTATGTTACAAACTGGGTTGGGACGATTCATTTTTTATTAATTCCACGAAGTTGTAAACAACAATCGCATGCGGAGCTTTCAGCCAATGGGAGAGCTCATCGATGAAGGAGATTGTGATGTGATTGGTCGGTTCGTGGCCGTTTGTTGACGAGGTGAAACAATTGTTTTTAGCAGGTTGTTGCATGAGAGGAGGCTGACGAACGACTGCAACGCTATAAAACGAGATTATTAAGGAAAAGGGAGCTTATTTGAGTAATTAACTAAATAATGTCACGGTTTGTATAACAGAGTGAAAAAAACAATGTTTAAAAACGTTAAATCCCCCAATATAGAAAGTAGCAATGTGACAAAACAACAATAAATGTTATCTTTATAACAGAAACGTAATGTTATGGCTTAAAAATTCTTGGGGAAGACTTTCAATTTGACAGTTATCCAGCAGAGAGTCAGTGACTGCTTCCACAAGTAGGGTAAGCTAGAAAAAGTCATTGCCAAAGTAGCTTGCTTTTTGCTGTATCCAAGGATATTTATGGAAAGTTAGGTGCTAGGAAACCACGTGGTAAAAAGGTTTATTTTAATACAAAAATGTTGGCCTTCTCAAAGCTATGTTGATGTGCTGAACAGTGTATACACTCACTATTTGGTCAGGGCTCCTTTTGGATGAATTACTGGATCAATGCTGAAGGTTTGATAAAACCCAGGTTTGCCTTTCAGGTCGTCTGCTTTATTTGATCTGGTGACTCTCATTTTTGTTCACAATCCTCTAAATCCTCTAAAGGCTCTTCCTTCCACTTAGTTTTCCAAATAATATGTTTGAGGCAGCAATCTGTGAACTGCCAGCTTCCTCAGCAATGACCTTTGGTCTATGCTCCTTGTGAAGGGTGTCATAAGCAGCCTTTCTTATGATTGCGTAGGCCATAATATAATAATAGTTCAAAAAAACTTTTTATTGGTGGAATGTAAGATTTAGATTTTCAAAGAAAGTGCAATTTTGGATTTTTTATTAGTTGTATGCCAAAAATATTAAATTTGAGTGTAAGTAATCTATATAATACAGGACTGTCACTTTATGAATTTATTAACTGATTTGTTGTGATGCACCTTTAAGAAGCCACTTTAATTTGTGGCTGTTTCTATGTAATGTTTAACCCTGACTATCGTCATAGTTGCTGAATCGGCACATTATGGCAGGTTAAAGATCCAGGTGTGGATTGTGACTTTGAGCTCCACGTACAGTTAGTTAGGCTGTGTGCAGCTGCAGTCAACATGGCTTCCCAAAAGTCAGGTAACATTTAGCTAGTTAGTAAAATCCAATGAAAGATGACAAGACTGCAGCTATTTAAACTAACATACTACTTTTTAACTTGTAACCGTGTACTTGAATTTGATCAGGTTTTTGTTTTGCTTTTAATGCAGAAACAGCTATGTCTCCAAAGATCACAGGGGAGCTTCTCCGGCTTCTTCGGCAGGCAATGAAGAATTGTAAATATTTTTCAGAGCCGATCCATGCCTACATAGTCCCATCTGGAGATGCACATCAGGTAAATCCAAATCATGCTCATAACTTAAGTCTTAATTTAAACATATCTTTACAATATATCCATTGGTTAAAAGTTTTCTAAGAGTATTTTTTTACGGTATAGTTTGCTGCATTGAGTAAAGTAGAACATTTAGTCACAAAACCGGTTGTTCTCTATGCTCCTTTAGTTTAATATGACATAATCATCTGGCAACAAAGCCTGGTGTCTCATGCATTCTCTCTCCTAAGCCTGGTTTGCATTTGTGTATTGCTCATTTTAAAACATAGTCTGTCTCCACAGTTTTTGTTTCCCCTGTTTATTTGAGACCATAGAAGCTCATACAAGGTTCTGCAAAAGTATTCATACATCTTGAACTTTTCCACGTTTTGTCACTTTTTAATCACAAACCTAAATGTATTTTAATTGGATGGTGGATTGCTTGCTTTAGGTGTCTCAGTAAATGTGGCCATCTGGTTTCCAAAGTCCATTTGGAAAAAAATAATAAAAAATAAAGAAATAAAAATAGGAAAGTCTACATTGCAAGTAGGTGGCAGGCTAGATACAGACTGAAGCAGCTAAATGTCAGCCTGCAGGTAATGCTTGCTTTCTAAGCAGTAGAAAGCATTACCACTAGTCCATTGAGCACCTTAGAAATTCAGTGTAGAAAGTGCTGCATGAAGAAAAATGTCCTGTTGTAACTTTAAGTTAGGCAACTTTTTTTATTTATTTTTTTACTTTTTGATAGTAAAATCCTATCAATTGTATTTCTGCCCCTCTATTGAACATTTATGTTGCACATGACGAGAAAAGAAAAGCAAACGTGTGGGGCATGAAGGATTCATAAGCCACATCCCACTGACTTTAACTTTTTTTGACTTCCAGAGTGAATATATTGCACCCTGTGACTGCAGACGGGAATTCATCTGTGGATTCAATGGTTCTGCAGGTATACTCGTTTTAGTGTGAACAGAGGGAACCAGTGATTCTAAGCAGCAGCTTAGGATTTGGTCTTTTGATACTATGTTATTACAACCTTTCAGGATTACACCTATTCTCATCTTCATTTTCCTTAATAGAGCACCCAATGTCACTGATTTTATCGCAGCAATCCTCACCTTCCACTCAAAAATAAGCATCTTTTGTAATGAAGCGGAGACGAGCTTGCCTGCTCTCAAACTGGTCATTATCTGTTGTAATCTGAGATTTTGCATTTTAAAAGTGTGTACCATGGCTTCTCAGAACAGGCCAAGCTGAATATGACCCTGGCTGTAACTGTATTGAAACATCAGCTGTGTAACAAATACCCGCGGGGGTGAAAAGCTCATTTGTTCGGCTTCATTATTCAGGAACAGCCATTATCACAGAGCAGCACGCTGCCATGTGGACGGACGGGCGATATTTCCTCCAGGCCAGCCAGCAGATGGACAACAACTGGACTCTTATGAAGATGGGTGAGGTCCTCATGGGTGTTTTGGTTAAACAGAACCGTATAAAGCAGGGTGCACTTAATGGGATTTAAGCAATGGCAACAATTAACATTACAACACAGGTGTTGTTTAAAACCTAAAATAAACACCTAGCCTTTAAAGTTTTGTTGCAGGCAAAAAGGAGACAAGCCAAAGGGCAGTTGAAACCTCGGTAGTCATTGTCCTCGGCTTAAAAGTGACGTTTTGTGTTTGAATATGTTCAGGACTGAAGGAGACGCCATCACAGGAAGACTGGCTGATCAGCGTCTTGCCGGAAAACTCCAAAGTGGGCGTAGATCCCTGGATCATTGCTGCTGGTATGAGATGGTGCTTTATTTCCTCAGTGAATCAGCCTTCTATTGTATTTCTTGTAATAATGACATTTCTTTATAGAAAATGATGCATCTAGCTTCCCCAGGCCCCTCTCAGACAAAATTAACACCAACGTCAGGGGCAGTCTTTAATCCTACGGTCTCCAAGATCTCCAAGATGAACATTGGTGGCTGGGGAAATTTAGGACAAATGGTCTTCAGTGTAAAGGCAGTCATGACACTGCTGCTCAGCGCAGGTTTCTTGCACATTATATTACAATGCTAACGCCCAAGGTATGACCCGCGCTCCCAGGTTTGCTTAGCATCTATGGCTATTCCGTATTCATAAATACTGTAGCTGCTCAGCACCTCCAGCACTGTTTTTGCTCCTTTTTTCCTCCGCCTTACTCATTGGCTAAGACAACAAAGTTTTTTTTTTTTTTTTTTAACAGCGTCGTGGATGCATTTTCATTTCAAATGCAGTGTGACAAACCTAAAGTTTCCCTTGGCCTCCAACCAACTGGCTGTTACAGTAATCTCAATTTGGAGGTTTGTGCTGTTCTCTCCACCAGGGAGCCCAGGACAAAAGCATTTTCCAGGTGCAGGGGGCCTCATCATAGCGCCGTGTTTATTGGCATGCAGGTTGTGGAGCGTTAGCATTGAGCTGCTAAATGACATCCTTTGTCTTGCAGCCAGAGTTATTGGAAGACATCTTACACACAAACAAAAGCCCCAAGAAAAAATAAGCTTGTTAGAGCACTACCATGCGGATACATAATAATAATAATCATAGGGCTGGGCAACGATTAAAATATTTAATCGCGATTAATCGCACTGATTAATCGCGATTAATCGCAATTAATCGCATTGTATTTACAAACTCCAAGAATGAATTCAAAAGTAGTGTAAAGAGCACTTTTATTTTAATGTTCTGCTGCCATATGAACAAAAGTGTTGTAACATTTGTAGCACTTATCAGTAACACATATTTAGTGTAAAGCTCAACTTAAACATGTAAAACAAAAAATAGCAATAATAATAAATTAAAGCTTATTGCCACTGACAGGGAATTCTCTTTATGGGGAAAAAATCTACCAAAAACAGGCAATTTCTGAGGTAACAGCAGGGAGCAGCATTACCATTTTATGTTCAATACCAAAGTTTAACTTGGCAGTGGTTCCAACTAACTTGTTTCTGTCATATTCCATGCTGGAAGAACTTTAAACTGAAATGCTTGCTAACTCGATATGCTTGCGTTTATTTGACGTTGACACGCGGTTTTTTGTTGTTGCTTTCTCGCGCGCATATAGTGAATGGCAGGGGGAAAACAGGCAAAAATACATGGATACTTTGAAACGAGAAGCGACTTCACCGACGGCGTCGATGCAGACCCCCCCGCTCCGCTCCGCTCCGCTCCGCACAAAACTTGTTCCGGCCGCCAACTCACCGCCTCGCCTCGCCTAAGCTCGCTCGCGGTACCTGCGGGAAACACCGCCTTCCGCATGTCAGCTGTGTTTTTTTCCGGCCAGCACCTTTCTTCCTCTTTGAATCCGAGGCTTGGCTGACAGCGAGGTTATTGGCGCATTATCGCCACTTACTGTTCTGATTCAAACCCCTACACCGCAGCAACAGACCTTCACAAAATAAAAGCATGTGACCAACATGCGTTAACGCGCGTTAAAGAAAATATCGCCGTTAATAGTCTAATGAGTTAACGCGAAATTAACGCGTTAACTTGCCCAGCCCTAAATAATCATCTTTATTTTAAATTTCCCCTGCATTTAAACTATCGCTGTTTTTTAGCTCAGGGACCCAGAAAGGCAATCTGTGGGAATCGCCCTGCTCTAACCACTCCCCCACATCGTTAGCTGGTAGCCACATGTTAAGCGTGTCCGCTCTTCCCTAAAAGTCTCTGATAAATAGGCCAAACTCGTGTTGGTTGGCGACGTGTCTTTAAACGATCCACCCCTGACGCCACCAGACTCTTCCTTGCAGTAGCTGGACCGTGACGGGTGTTCACTACAGTGATTAACCACCACAGTCTCACTTCTGAAATTGCATGTACAGTCCTAGTGAACCGTCTTGCTCTGTCGCGTGTAATAGGGAGCGCTCGCCGTTCTTGCCGCACCTCCGAACTTCTCTCCAGAGAAACCTGCCGGGTTCTTGTTGATTTAATTTAATGTCATGGGGCTGTTTTAGTCTGGGTGTGCCTCACACAATAAACAGTCATTTGGAAAAGGTAAAATCAAAAGATAAAACCCAGTGGCGGTAATACGGCTTCGCGGATGGATACCTGGATATATAAAACGTATAATGTTGTGTTTCAGACCAGTGGAAGAACATGTCCAAGGCGCTGACCAGTGCCGGCCACTCGCTGGTGGCGGTGCAGGACAACCTGATCGACGTGGTCTGGATGGACCGGCCGGAACGACCGAGCACGCAGCTCCTCACCCTTGGACTGGAATACACCGGTCAGGCATCAACACTGCGGCTGCATGTGGATTTGGTTTAGAATGATAGAACGTTATGTTTGAGTCTCTAAACTAGTATGCTTTACAAGAATGTTCCATCTGAGTTAGTCTATGTAATCTCTTGTTGGTTGGTTGGTTTAAGAAATTCTAGAGAAACCAAAGGTTCTGATCAGCTTTCTCCACGCGTGTTGATAGCTGTGAACTCAGTCCTTTGGGTTGTTGATGCTGTCTGCCCGCAGGTATCTCCTGGCAGGACAAGATCAAGACACTGCGAGCCAAGATGACAGAAAGGAAGATCAGCTGGTTTGTCGCCACAGCTCTGGACGAGATTGCATGTACGTTAAGTTCACAGGACTGAATCAGGTTTTGGTACAAAACCAGCCAGTAGCCACGGCAAAGGAGTAGTTTTACTGCTTGAGTCATTTAGTGAATGTAGCAATCAAAGATCCCAGCAATGCACATTTGTCTCACATAGGCTCTTGTTAGGGAGTGCTGTATCTGAGTGATGGAGCCACCAAGTAAAATGCTGACTTTACTGGAGTTTTATAGAAAATGACAGTTTCATAACAAGTCTTATGATTAAACCAAATCACTTTTATCCATTTTCTGACCACGATGGATTACAACAGAATAAATGCAAAGAGTGCCTATTGTTACGTGATAGATCTTGTTTCTTCGCAGACTTTTGTATTATTAAATTTATTGTATTTTTTTTGTTTTCTTTAGGGCTTTTCAACCTGCGAGGCGCAGACATTAATTACAACCCAGTGTTCTTTGCGTATGCCATCGTGGGAATGAACTCCATAAGGTAACAGCTGAAAACTTTCAAATGTTAAAATAAAGTAGAAAAAGAAGAAATCTGCAGGGGACAAATTCCTTTTTCACATCACTGTACATATAGCTTAATTTTCCCTTTGCAATTACGTATTATTTTGTTAAACCCCACCCAGAAAAATTTATCTAAACCAGTGCATTGTTCTCTTAATAATCTTTCTTTTCTGTAATTAATGCTTACACCCCACCCTACATCCCATCCTTTCAGGCTTTTTGTGGACCTGAAGCGCCTTTCTAACCCAGCAGTGAGGGACCACCTGCAGCTGGACTCCCCTAGCCGGCCGGAGCTGAGCATCCAGACGTTCCCGTACGAGTCGGTCTACACGGAGCTCCAGGCGATCTGCGCCGCTCTCGGACCCAAAGATAAAGTGTGGATCTGTGACAAGGCCAGCTGCGCTCTTACGCAGGTCATCCCCAAGGTGAGAAGACTCTGCCACATCCCTTTAGTTTGCTCTGGACTACATGAGAAAGGGAGGCAACTTGTTATCTGAACGCAATCTTTGCTAAGCAGGAAAAACTGCTTGCTCACCTCCTCATACCGGTTGGTACAAGTCATTTGTGTCACAGGTTTGAAATATGTCGTAAAAACAAACCCATACACATAATTTCTGAGGCGTCAGTTTTGACCTTATTTTAGATGCACAACAGTTATTATGGGAGCTAAAAAAAAACATTTATTTGACAATAAATGACATGTGTTGTGATATTTTGATCTTATTTTATCTATCCAACCTAACCTAGAAATGTATTTAGTGGGTTTAGCATTCCTCTTGTCAATAAATTTGCTCAGATTTTGGGTTGGCGTGTAGATTAACCAATCAGATGCTATGGTCTATATGATGAGCAACAGTGATGCTTTAAATTAATGCATTCATGTGGTGCAGTCTAGCTCAGCAATCATCAGAATCAGGTCAATTATAACCATCCAAAGTGTAATTATTAGAATAAATAAATCTGGAGATGATCACATAGGAATGGATCTTTTAACTACTTTGAATTTTAAGTAATGGATTCTATATTATCTATTGTTATGTAAAAAAAAATTACATATACATGACATGAATTTTTTCCCCAAGTCGTTTTGTGTATGGGACATATAAATAATAAATCAATACATAACTCATTGGAGCAACTTTGGCTCTTTGCAAATAAAGATCAGTTTACATGTTAAAACACCAGAATTGTCAGAAGGTGCACTTTCCTTTCCTTTTTTTTGGTTAAAATAAACAAGCCAGAGGCTGTGATTTGTGTCACCTCCTACTAATTTTATTTTCATCATTTAGGTTCACAGGTCCCCAATTCCCTACACCCCGCTCTGCCTGGCTAAGGCCGTGAAGAACGCCACCGAGATCAAAGGCATGAAAATGGCCCACGTAAGCGCTTCTGAGCCTTGAAATATGTGATTAATTTAAAGCTTGAGTCTTTTTAATTTCTTCAGTAATCCTGTTCTGTTTGAAATTAAATGCAGATTGTTTTTTTTTTACTTCTACCTACAGATCAAGGATGCTGTTGCTCTTTGTGAACTCTTCGCATGGTTGGAAAAGGAGGTATTTCAAGAAGACATCAAATATCCCAGACTTAAACAAGGAATTAAAACAGGAAACATACATATATAGGGACGGGAACCTAAACCCGGTATCAAAAGAGCTCTGGCCATAGTGGACCGACAAGCTTCAGCCTTATCTGTCCTCTTAATGTTATTATTAAGGTCGCACTCAATTTTTCAGGGAGACTTCAACCCAAACAACATGATTTTGCCGATCATCTCTTTTAGTTTTCTGCAACTGAGGACACTTTAGTTCAAGTAGATGATTTACATACCATAGCGCCACTTAAGCTTTAAAGTGAGCCAGTGTTGTTTTTTTAACCCCACTTGTCTTTGCTTCGGTGGTTGTTTCCTAGATTCCCAAAGGCAACGTGACTGAGATCTCTGCCGCTGATAAGGCCGAGGAACTCCGCAGGTGAATTTTAGTTTTCCTTGTTCAGTTCATGAGGCCACTCATTAGGTTCCCTTCATGTCTCCTTTGATGTCACAGCAGCCTGGAGTCATTTGGAAAATAAAAAAAAAATGTTCCAGGTCTGAATAAATGCGGTAGAAGGAAAAGAGTGGGGGGAAATATTTGCTTGTCAAAATTATTTATCTTTCTTCCCACCATTTTTTTTCTTTCCACTCTAGTTGACGGATATATAAATATCTCCTCTAAGTTTATTGCAAACATTTGTATGCAGACTTTTTCATTTATCTATGAAGAGATTTGTCTGTTGAAAGTGTGAAATTTTAACCTGAAAAATGCACATATGAACCCTGATTTCTGCAAAGGCTGTTTCTAAGAAGTGTGATATCCACCTATCAGAAGAAATAGCGCCCTCTAGTGGATTTTGGAGTTAGACCAGTGTTCACTGAAGGTCTGAAAATAATAACTTTAGTGGTTTAGATAGTTAAAAGTTTGGACATTTTAAATCACAGTGTGCAGGATGTGCTGGATTAATTTTCTTTATCTTTTCAGCCATCAGAAAGACTTTGTCGGCCTCAGCTTCCCCACAATCTCCAGCATGGGTCCGAACGGAGCCATCATACATTACAGGTCAGTCGGAAGATGAAACATGCAAACAAAAGGTATTTGTGTAATTCTGATCTTTAAAATAGTTACCCTGCCGTTCCCTCTTGCAGACCCCTTCCTGAAACCAACAGAACTCTCACAGTGAACGAAGTTTATTTGATCGACTCTGGAGCTCAGTACATGTAAATGCTGCACTGTTGTTATATCTCAGCTATTATTCCCTTCCCGGCCATTTTTACATGCTGTTGCTTATACAGTATGGGAATTTCTGTTGTGTGTTGTTTACAGCGATGGAACCACAGACGTCACACGCACCATGCACTTTGGGACGCCCTCTGCTTTTGAGAAGGTAAACCTGTTTATTGTTTTGCCAAAATGAGTTTAATATGTTTTTTTTTTACTGACTGAATCTGTTATACTTACCGTAGACAATGTTGCATTTATTCCTTTTGCCCGATTTTGTCCCTGTAGGAATGCTTCACTTATGTGCTGAAGGGACACATAGCTGTCAGTGCTGCCATTTTCCCCAATGGAACTAAAGGTGACCACTACCTCTCAATTAGAGATTGCTCTTTAAGTGGATTTATCAGTGTTAATTTATACTTTAGGAATAATATCAGTATTATTCTGCCAAATGATTTCACTCGTTTTTGAGTTTCTAATTGTAGTTTCTGGAAACCATGCTGGTTATTTTCTCCCGTCTTCCTATGACCATCTGCTTCCCTGTGTTCCAGGCCACCTCCTGGACTCGTTTGCCCGTGCGGCGCTGTGGGAATCCGGACTGGACTACCTTCACGGAACGGGTCACGGCGTGGGATGCTTCCTCAACGTCCACGAGGGGCCCTGTGGCATCAGCTACAAAACCTTCGCCGACGAACCTCTGGAGGCTGGCATGATCGTCAGCGATGGTACGACACAGGCTGGGGGAGGGGGATCAACACCACTGAACTCAGAGAGCACAGGAATTACCACAATTTTATTGTATTATTTGGGTTTGCACTGTTTGAGTTACTATATTCAGGAGTAGTCTTGGGAAATATCTGGAAAAATATTAAACGTTGTTTATAATATGTTCTAGTTTTAGAAGTATAGAGAATAGGAAAATGGAATATCCCAAAAATCTAGGAGTTTCTAGACTGCAGTTTTAACATTTAAGCCATCAGTTTATTATTCTTATTTGCGAGTTTCTCAATGAGAACCCACACATTAATGCTCACTAGTTGAAAGATCTAGATAAAGGTGGCTTTACAATACATTATCTTGTTCTCTATGAGGTTCGTAAACCTGTGCGGACATCGAACAAAGCTTTAAAACAGGTTAATTGTCAAATCTTTAAATCTAGAATAAAAGCATAAAAGATTAGAAACATTGCCTTAAAAAGACTACTGATTTGAGAAGTCGAAGCATTAGAAATCACGAATGACAGCGGATCTCACTGCTGAATCAGAAAACAACTTCAGCGGCGTGTTATTCCATGATTTGAGAAAATTCCAAACTTTTCTAAGAAGTTTTGTAATCAGATCTCTGCGGTGTTATACAAAGCAATGCAATTTTAATCTAGAAAAGGGTGGATATTTTTTTATTGGAAAAGAATGTCTCTTAACAGCATTGCTGGTGAATGCCTTGATTTTTACTGACGAGTGGGTAAAAGTAAAAGGATTTATATTCAGGCATCATTTGTTTTGCTTCTGTCCTTCAAACTTAATTTACCCTAGCTTTGTCTTCCAAGTTAAATTGAAACGATACTGGTGAAAAAAGACACAGGAGAGGTTATTTCAGATATATTTAGGATATTTCTGTTGATGTTATAATTTATAACCCTGATTTTCAATAACTCAATTTACACCACTGCCCTCCCAAGGTGGCGTATGCAACTAATGCCTGTTGATGCAAATTCAACACGTTCCAGGGATCGTATTGGAAGCTTGTTTGTGCTACATAAAAAAAATCTTTACAGGATTTAGAGTGCTGACTGATAAAACACAAACAGCATTTTTTTTAAATAAGTGTAAATAATTTATATTTTAGCTTGTCTGGAACATTTATATTTGTAGTTTCTATATCTCTGGTGTAATTTATGTGAAGAGTACATAAAATATTTTGCACCTTGTTGTTAATTGATATATGAGATATTTGTCTATATTCTCCAAAAGAAATACATGATTCTTTCTTTGTGTTTTCTCTAGAGCCTGGATACTATGAAGATGGATCGTTTGGCATTCGTCTTGAAAATGTGGTCCTTGTTGTTCCTGCTAAACCCAAAGTAAAAACACTTTCAGAAATAAATAACATCCCAAAAAGCCATTAAACACACCCAGAGTCCATCATGTGGTGTAATTTAATTTTTAATTTAATTTAATTTAATTTAATTTTTCTTTCTTCCGTGTGTGCTTGAAGTACAACTACAGAAACCGGGGAAGTCTGACGTTTGAGCCTCTGACTTTGGTCCCCATCCAAGTGAAAATGATGAACACAGAGTTGCTTACTAAGAAGGAGGTGAGAGACATCCAGCTAATCATACAGTTCTCTTCAGGTCTATTAATTTTTTTTTCTACTGTTTTTTATAGTGAAAGAATAAAACGGCTTTAAAAGGTTTGAAAACAAGACTTTAATTTATTGTGGATTTTCCCTAATCCATCTGTTGTCCAAATTGCACGTACAGTACAGTATCAAAGATATTCATAATCTTTTACTAGTATCTGGTTAGATATGCCTCAGCAGACTACAGCTTGAGCATAAGGTCCATGTTGGGATCAGAAAGCCGCTTCATTCTGGCTTCATGTTTGACTGCTTTTCTGCAACGTACTTGACCTTAAATCAGGGGTCACCAACCTTTTTGAAACTGAGAGCTACTTCATTGGTGTTGTGTCATACAAAGAGCCACCAGTACTTACCTTTCAACTAGAAGAGTCAGAGTTCACCTTAACTTTATTTAAAATAAATACAATTTTCAGGCTTTGTTATAGATATTGGTGTTTTTAAATCTATATAAATGCAAGTGTGAATAAAACAGGAAGAGTAACTGAATAAAATAAAGTTGCAGCTCACTGGTGGATTGTGCTTTTTCTTTTAAGAACAGGCTCATGGGCACCACACGTGGTCCTCGGGGGGGCTACTTGTTGCCCGCGGGCACCATGTTGGTGACCCCTGCCTTAAATCATACCCCATAGATCTTCGGTAAGGCTGAGGTTGGGCCATTCCAGAGGCCTGATGGAAGCCACCTTAATGCCTTAGTAAACCAGCTCTGATTTTTGAACATGGCCAGGAATCGGCGAGCCTGGACTGCCCACTCTGAAATCCACATCTTCAGGCATGAGTGAAATTTGCAGCTTACCGCACGAGAAAAGCTTAATGGTCATATAAGGCAAAGAGCGATAGCTAGATATTTGGGAGTCAAAGTCATGCTTTCAAGCTGTATAATAGTGTAGCAACTAAAATGGATAAAGAAAGCTTACATTAGGCTTAGGGAATGGCCTTACCAAAACACCACCCTAAACCCTATTAAAAATGTGTGAACTATGCTAAAAACCTGGGTTTGTGTCTGGAAACTAAGCAATTATTAATGAACCAAACCTCAGAGGTAGAGCTGTCAAATGTTCTGCCGGAGTCGTACCAAGAACTTGTTGGTGTGTGTAACCTAGATCTAGTTCTGTAAGACGCGTTGATCCCAACATGGTCTGGGGTGTATTTATATATTTGAGCCTGAATGTGTAATATAGACCCTGTGTGAATTAGAGAAAATCCCGATAAATTCAAAACCCGTGAAGCCAGTTCTTGCTTTTAAAAATCCTCACCGCTCATATCCACGACGAGTGTATGTGAACTGACCAGAACTTGTACTGTATGAAATTGCGTAATCAAACACGAAGGCGGTGCTGTAAGCGTTCTTTGTAATTTTTAGAAATGGGTTCTTGTCCCAGTGTCCTCATGGGTTCTCCACCCTCCATGTTTGCTTCCTGCAGAAGGACTGGGTGAACGAGTACCACCGGATGTGCAGGGAGGTGGTCGGAGCGGAGCTGGAGAGGCAGGGCAGGATGGAGGCTCTGCAGTGGCTCATCCGGGAGACGCAGCCCATCGCCTGAAGCGTCCGATGGCCGCCGCGTTCCTCCGCACTCCGGTCACTCAGCGATTTGCTCTGCAGTGATAGTTGTTTGACTTCTTCTCATCTCGGTCGGTGATCCACAGTCTGCTTCTTTTCTAAACAACGTCGGTTTTCTTAAAACTTGTTAATAGTCAAACACTTCTTATTCTTTTCTATTTTATGTCTCAAAAAAAAAATCGACAGTGATGTTTTTAAAGGTTTCGTCAATGCTTTCCATTAAAGGAACAACGTGTACAATTGACTGAAGTTTGTCTTCGATTATGTTTGAGGAAAACTGAGCATAATTTCCCCGCTTTTAGTTTGTGGCATGTTAATTTATTTATTAGTTCATCCATTTACTCAAATCGATCGATTTTAACCTGCATCATAGGCAGATTTCTGAAGTTAATTCAAAACAAAATAAGATTCAGCTTTCTAAAAGGAAAGAGAAAGGAGAGGTACATAACAGTCCAGATAAAATAATTAGTTTTCTTTCCATCTTTGTTGACTTTGGACTTGATAAGACAGAGTGGAGCTGCACCAGCAGATGACAGGAATCCTCATCCACTGTGGAAACCTGGATTCTGTTCCTATCCACTCTTCCTCCTTTTCTACTTTTGTTCCCAAATGAAATGCAAAATTCTCCTTCATCTGAAAGCAGGATTTTGGACCACTTTGTCACTCCTGACTTCTCTGGTTCAAGATTTATTTTACAACAGGAAGGCTGCTGTTGTCGTTCGTGTCCTGAATGCATGTGTTGGCTCTTGAATTGGTGATTCCAACTAGATTCACCTCTTTTGAATCTACTTCTAAACTCTTGAAACATTTTGCCTTTTAGCGGCAGTATCGAAGGCTACAATTATCCTTGTATGATTTCTTTTTTTTTTTCAACTTTCTTTACCCCACTTCATCCTTTCACTCAACTTTCCATTATTATACTTAAATGCAGCATATAGTGAAACTCCAGCTTCATTAGTAATGACCTTTTTGTGGCTTACCCTCTTGTTCTTAACCTCTCTGCATTAAAAAAAAAATCCTTTATTTGGTCGTCAGTAATATCAGTTTCTGGAAAACTGAATTTTGAGATTTCAGTAACCGTAAGAGACAAACATCAAAATGAACAGATTTAAACATGTAAAATGCATGGCTGTGTTTTGTATCACCTTTGAGCAGAATTACTAAAATCAATCAGCTTTTTGATGATGTTCTGATGTGTTGCGATGCACCAGTGAAACAGTCTTTGGGGATTATAAACGTGGTGACGGGTCACAAGCAGTCATGTGGTTCCACCTCACGGTCTCCTGATAAAAATAACTCCCAGCTGTGTGTGTATCAGGTTAAAGTCATAGACAGCACCAGGGTGTCAGTTCTGAGCTGACAGATTAAGACAATTCTTTGTTTTGTTTTTCCCCTTTTAAATTATGTTAACCTAATCTAAGCTCTTTTGAACAACAACATATTAATATTACATGTTTCATTAATATTTACAAAGTATTTGCTCTAAGGCACTTCAACAAAGGTTTATTTTATAGCAATACGAGCCTAAAACTATTGTTCACGTCAAAAAAGGACCAACTTTTAATGCCTTACAGGTCAAAAGTCCTAAAGCCCTGATCAACATTGAAAAAGACTGGGTGGATCCGCAAAAAATAAAAACTTTAAAGAAAAGAGATGTAAGAAATTGTATTTTGGTATTGCATATACTGTCCATTTCAAAATAGGAAAAGTCCATATATAGTGCATGAATGGGTGTCTTAGGCGTCATTAAGGCCTGTAATTATTTTATACCCAGGTTCTGGAGTCAGGAAAATCAATCAAAGCTACTATTACGGCAACTATGAGATCAGATAGTCCAAAAACATGCAGATTAGATGAACTGGAAATTGTCCTTGGAGAGTCTCTGTCCTGAGTCAACAGGGTTCAGAGAGGACTTGTGACGTCTCTGTATGTGGGGCCAGTGGGGCCTGGCCCCACCAGGTGTCACTGTGGAGCTCTGTGTTTGCAATAATCAGCGGGACAGGATCGTTCTTTATAGAGCAATATTGTTAAAAAGACAGATTCCCTTACCAATATTATGTTGTAAACATTTGTGTATATATATCTAAGTCTGCCAGAATACTGACAAGCTCAGAGGGCAAAATCCTCTTGAGGCGCCGTGATATTGGGGCCGGCCCACCAACGTTTGTTTGAATACCGAACATCTGAAATCGCAGGGCGCATGCCTAACACGCTCTCAGTAGACAGCTGTGGGGCACAAATCCTCTGGCCCCAAGCTTGGACCGTCCAATAAAAATACTAGAAATGCCAGATAGTGTGCGATCATCAAGAAAAGACAAATTTATTTGTATACCACAATTCAGTACAAGGACAATGCAAAGTGCTTTACATCATTAAAACATTGGAAAATAAAAACAGAATAAAAGCAAGTAAAAAAACGATTGCAATAGAATGTAGGTAAATTTAACAAAAACAAAAATTGGAAAACGGAAACTAAACGCAAATATTGAATCTGCAAATCAGCAATCTAGTGTTGCTGCTAATAGGTGTTGAGTTATTGTGCCCCACTTAGGTTATCGTGCCAGAGACGTATCTGGATAGGACCATAATCATTCATTCCTCTGGTACATTTAGGATGAAAGAAACCTAATTTTGACAACATATTCCTCTGATTGGAAGTAATATAAATCATTTAGCGTGGCCCAGCCAGTGTCCTGACTTCAATCTATAAAGTCAAAAATACCAATGGAGACCAGCTAAACACTTGGCAGCAACTTTAAAGGGGCAATGTCAACAAATGTAATTTTTCTGAAGTTTTTGGGGGTATAATAGGATCTGTTGTGCACTGATGAGGCCGTGTGAATGTCAAAAGTGAATACCGAAGGACCTGCTCACGGGTGGCCGGCTGTGTTAATATGCTCAAAAACGGCCAGATTAGAAAACGGGTTACCTTTCTTTGCAGGTTGTCTTTCTACGTAATTCATATTCTCCAATCAGAGCACACCATCAAGCAAACAGCCTCCTCCCTCCTCCCCCCAGCTGATGCACCGGCCGTGAGTCGCACTAGCATGTCTGACTGCTCCACTGGAGAGGAGGAAGCAGCCACAGATCAGCCTCCCTGTATCAACTCTAACAGGAGGCAGGCGGCGCTGAAGCCGCGGAGCACAAATGTCCGCTATCCAACCCAGAACTAACTTTCCCGCAGTTACTGTGAACTTCCCTCTCTAGATCAACCGTGCTTCGTGTCCACATTACAAATGAATAATGATGCGCAAAGCTGCCGGTGATCCTGCCTGGATTACAGAGCAGGACATAAATATAATATATAACTGGACCGATCCTGTCCTCCATTGCCTCTGCAGCATCGGATTCAGGCTTCACTGAGTCAGCGCCTTGAGCCAGCAGCACAAAGGTGAAAATGCTCAGCCCCGCTGGGCTCCACAAGCCTCCCTCAACCTCCGGGGACGAGGGGGATGAAAAATCCTCCACCTAAAAAGACCAAAACTACCAGCATAACTGTTCACTCTCCATGATTCAATATGCCAAATCAAGCCCCCCCCCCCATCCTGAATACAGGCCCCTCCTCTCCTGTTCTACGCTCACTTTGATGGAATTTTTCAAATTTGTCTGGGGGCGGGAATATGCTTTTACATGGAGGTGAGTTACATTTTTATCAGCCATTTTACTGAGGAGGGACATTTGGCCTGGCACCTTTAAGAAGTATTTGATGGCTGTAATATCAATAAAGTAATTTCCATTGATCATTGAGGGGTTATTGTGCTCCAACATGACAGTTTGTGTAAAAACGTAAGTAAAGGCAGAGCTTTTTAATCCAAAAATGACACTTCTTGGATTTGATTTGTAGTTATTTTACCTCTGCTCTGTTGGTTCAAATGGAATTCAAATTGTTGTTTGTTTGTCAAGAACCTTTTTATTTTGTCCAGTTTGAAGAATTATATTTGAGTAGGCACTTAACAGATTTAAATGTTCACTCAGGAAAATGTTCTCTGTACAAACTCGGCTTAAGCCGATTGCCAGTACAACCAGACGTGGTATTTTTTCTCTAGGTTACCATAAAGTTAAAATCCCATCCTGTCCCTTGGCTCATGCCAACCTAATTTCATTGCATGAACAAAACAGATGAAGAAACAGACCATCCATGCCTCTGGAAGTGGCAGGGGTCAAACTACAGACCACAGACTTGACTTCAGAGCAAATAATCTTCTAATTGTTTAAAGCTGCAGGTAAAATATGGGAGGGTCCAGGACGAATCCACTGCTGGGGTCACGGGTATACTCATGTAACGACGGTGGCATGGTCAGCACAGGCTGCTCCTGTGGTCTGCTGCTGCTGCTGCAGCTGCTGGTGGCTTTTTTGTGTTCCTCCTCCTCTTCCTCGTTTAATCCCACAGGCAGAGGGTTGCTGTAGATGTAGTAGACCCTGGAGTTGTCCTTCGCGGCGTCTGGTCTCCTGAAGAAAGCCAGAGGGTTGATGAAGCTGGTGGACCGCTTCACAGCTTTCACCGCAACAGGAGTGTCCGGCTCGCCACGCGTCACGGCGCTCTCGTAAACGTGGGCTCTCTTTGACTGCCTGGAGAAAAAATAAATAAATCACATTTTAAGTTCACGTTACATCTTAGGCGAAAAAGTAACCGCCCCCTTTTGTTAAAACGTAAAGCATCCGTAATTAATGCAAAGGCTGACTTCTATTCTAGGAGCAAGATGAAAGTCAGACTTGTAGGAAAATTAAATCACTCAAATCAGGGGTCTCAAATTAAAACCCTCGAGGGCTGGGACCCTGCAGCTTTTAGGTGTCTCGTGTAAAGCATGCTTGTTGATCTGTAACATTTAAGTGCAACGAAGTGGCTGAAAGCAGAGGAAATCTATAAGGGGGCACATACTTTTATACTATGAAATTCCCTTGTACCTAAATTAACTATTCCTGCACAAGTAAATTGGTTTGTCCCCTTTATAAAACGAGATTCGGATAAAGGTTAGAATCATTAACCTGACCCTAGCCAAATGAATTTCGCTCCGACTAGCTCCACTCACATCCATCTGGAACAGATCCATAGGAATGGCGTTTCAGGAGGCTGGGCCTTATCAAAATTCCTTGCATATGATTGGATAAGCCACTTGTCTGTCATCTTTATCGACGTGCTATTTCAACCACTCACACCGACGGCAACCCGAGCGACGCAGGAAAAAACAAAACTTGCCAAATCCGGTCGGAGAAGGGCGAAAACATGGTTTCCACCAACAAAAGCCTTCAGAGGCGTTCTCTGATGTTCTTTTAATGAAACAATATTAGGCAGATTGGACAACACGGAAGAAATAGCAGCATCAATGTTAACGCTTGCTTCCTCGATGCGAGCCGCCATTGTTGTCTGAATCAAAACAGTCTCACGTCACGGTCGCTTCTCCACTACGTCACATCTATGAAACTCCAGCCCTGCGTCCTGATTGGCTGGACAATAAAATTGGTTGAAGAAATCACTCTCTATGGGAGAGGTCCCAGATGGATGTGAGTGAAGCTAGGCGGAGCGACATCCATCTGGCTCGTCAGGTTATAGAATCATATCTTTTCAGCATAAATTGTCTAAACTTTACATTTAAATACGTGCGTATCAGATCTTTAAAAGAGGAAGGTGGCGCTGCAGATACAGCAGCATCGGCGTATTATTCTTAAACAAATGTAGAATTTGGAGTTTAACGTTTAAAACATGTGGAAGACATGTGTTGTGCTGACCTGCTGCGGCTGTAGCAGATGCTGATGCAGTAGAGGCCAGTAACGATGAGGACGGTCAAGGCCAGGCCGAGGATGACGATGTTAAACACTCTGATCTCTGGGGTAGCACAGAACACGGGGGAAAAAAAACTAAACAGCTCTGAACATTTTACAATAACTGCTGTGTTTGAAGTAATTTAAATATAAGAGTTACCCACCAAACATGGGCACGTTCACCTCCCCGTCCTGATGTTCAAAAGCTGCCGTGCTGTTCAGACGGAGTCTCTCTGCCACCAGGGCTCGGTCCTGCTGGGCTTCACTCATTCTGCTGCCATTGGCATCCAAAAAGTGGGAATAAAGACTCCTCCAAGCCTCCTCTTTCCAGATTCAAGAGAGCTCCCCAACCATGTGACCCAAACGGTTTGACCGCTGCCATGGTGACACCCACCATCTTTTGTCAGTCCTTGTTGGACACCCCCCATTTCTGGCCGTCTGCTTCCCTGGCTTGTTTACAGCTCATTATTCGGTGGAGCCTTCTGGGGGTACGCAGAGGGTTGGGAGTTGCTATGCTTGTTACTGTAATAAGATCAGAGTGCTGACCCAGAATTAGAGATTTTGCGTGCTTCCATCCACCAAAACAACAAAAACCATGTCATAGAAAGTCATGCACAGCAGTAAAACCCGACAACGTGCATTGATACTATATGCATTCTAGAAAGGTTTGTAATGCAGATGCATTTAAGTTTCCCGGTATTTGTTCCATGAAAGGTAAGACAAAAACAAAACAGCATGGTTCTAGAACCACAAATCAAGCATTTTCTTTTTATGTATATAAAAATTAATTTTCTACTCTCAGGACAATTATGAAGTTATATTATTAATGCTACACAGCCTATGCAAAGTATCTGAATTTACCGCCAAAGTACTTGAAACTTGTGGTTCGGATCAGAATTTCACACTTATTTATTTTTTTATTGATGTTTGCCCTGCTATTGTGGGTTTTGAGGAGAGCAGCTCAAAATTAAAACCAGAGTTTCACAAACTCTCAGGATCTATGGTTCAATGGCTCCAAAAATCTGGTTGAACCAAGCCGGCTATAAGCCAACAAAGACAGCCTTCTCGTTTTTTTTTTTCTCTCTCTCTCTCCGCTTCTCGTCATGCTGCACCATGACAGGCATTATGTAACTCAAAGTGTCTAATCAAACGGGTTTTATTGTTCTGTTTTAGAGGAGCAGCTGCCAAACAAACCAAAGGAGGACAAAGTTTTAGATGCGTTATCTGTGTGTCCAGGAAAAAGTGATAAAAAAGTTGTCAAAATATGGGTTTAAGTAAAGCAGAACCTGAGTTAGTTCTAGCATTTTAAGGTATGGATGATTTGGTCAATACTGGATTCTAATATTGTTTAAATCTAAGATCAAATGCGAAAGCATACACACCGCTCCAATGGGTTAAATCACAGCTAAAAACGCATCTGTTCAGAAAGGCCTTTCACTCCTAGCTGTTCAACTGTGGATAACCTTTGTTTATTTTTTGGCTTTGCTTTTTCTATGTAGCTCTTAAAATTGTTTTGAATTGTGCTGTCATGCACTTTTTTTTATTTTCCTCTACATTTTTATATTTTATCTATTTTGTCTCAGCATCCTTTTGTTTGTGTTTTAGCTTGTAAAGCACTTTGTGTACCATATGGATTGTTGAAAAGTGCTATATGCTTCAATTGACTGATTCATTATTATTCAAAAAACACTGATGAAGCCAAGATGGTGTTAGAAACATCAACTGGACCTCAAACTCCAAGAATTTAAAGGGCCTGAGTAACAGAGTTAAAAAAAACAAACATATTTTTTTTAATTACTGTGCTCCTTCACTGTTCTAATTATTTTAATTTACAAGTATATATATATATATATATATATATATATATATATATATATATATATATATATATATATATATATATATATATATATATATATATATATATACTGGATTTTTTAGTTCTTGGGTCAACCCAGAAGTGCACTGTTTCACCCATTCCTGTCCACTGGGTGCCACTGTTGCATTCAAAGTGCACATTTTAAATTGCAGCGTTCCCAAACTCCTAAAAAGAACTTTTTGCATCACAAAACAGAAGGTTTTAGAAAATTGTGTAAAATCATCATGTTTTGTATTGTGTAACTGGAATGCTACAGCCAAGTATCGAAAAGGGAGCTTGAAGTTGAGAGGACTAATCAGAAGACGGCTGAATGTGTGTTTTTATCTTCTGCAAGAGGGCAAATAAGTACTGAGAAAAGTGTTGGTCCTCTTTCAAGATTAACCACATTTACGATGGTGTTGCAAGCACCATTGTTACCCTGTACTTTCTGTTTCCTCAAGACAGCCTAGAGTCTAAAACATGATGGGGGCAGCACTTTGGTGCAGCTGTTGGCTCTACTGCGTTGCAGCAACAAGGTTCAAATCCTTTCTGCATGGTGTTGGCAGGGTAGGGCACCCTTTGAAATCCCTCAGAACCAGCTCAATGACTGGCACGTCGAGTGACAAGTGGTTCGCGCTTACAGCTTTCTGCGAACCTTCACGACAATTGCTTTCACCAAGCGCTGTGAGTCTCGAATGACATTTTAGGGCTCGTTAAAATAGTTTACAGGACCGTCTCCGCTCATGAAAAAACACGGCAGCCTCAGGGCTGGGTGGAACGGAAGTAGAGCAATTTTGTAGCTTTGCTGATTGCAGCTTGTAAAGAAACAGGATTAAACTAAGTGCTGTGTGCATTGTGAGCCCTGCTTAAGAACACTGGCTGTAAAAAATTTCCCCTTTGGCGCAGATATCAGTGAAGATGTCATTTCCCAGTGAAATTACACCTAACTTTTAATTTAACCCTTTGCATACAGATAAGAAGCCACTTTGCCTTTCTCTAGACTGATCTGTTGTAGAAAACAGAACGTAATACACAAGACATTATGGGGTGGGTGTGTTAGTAGAGAACGGCAAATAAAGTCAAACTAAAAGGTTTGAAAACCACGAGTATGCTAATAATGATATCCATCCATTGTCTATATCCTCTTATAGTGTCACCGTGGGTGGGTTGGTGCCTATCTCCAGTGGGTAAGAGGCAGGGTACAAGTTGCAATGACATCACAGCATATAAACACGCAAGACACCAGTCAATGTCATTCAACCCTAACCAAAAGAGACCAATAAACCTGATAGTCCTGCTGTTGGACTGTGGGAGGAAGCAGGAGTACCCGGAAAGAACCCACACAGGCGCAGGGAGAACGTGCAAACTCCTTGCAGTAAGTCCGTGCAAAATGTTTTAGTTTAGAAAGCTTGTCTGCTCCTCTCAGACCCACATGATTAATAATCACGGTTTCACGCATACTTATTATATGTGGTTCCCGATCTCATTTAAATGAAAGGACATCTTCTTACAGTGAAAAAAAAACATTTCCCCCCCCAATTTCCCCTGGTGGCGTCACGTGATTGCTGGTTGATATGTTATTATTGATAATGTATAACATTCTTTTTCTTCAAAAACTTCAAAAATACTTTAGTTCGAGGATCATACTTGAGGAATCGTTTTCCCCCAACACGCCTTTTCTTTTGTCAATATCCTTCTTCCTATTGGTTTCTCTCTGAATTAGCCAGAAAACTGAAAGGTTGGTTTTAAAGTTTCAGCACCACACTTCCTTTGATAATCAGACTTTATGTAAACTCAGCATAATTAGACTTTATTTATTTTACATTTTACTCCAGTTTGTCCACAGCATCTGATTCAGGAAGCTGCGCCTGTGTCAGTTAATCTCACCGTGTGAACGTGATAGACAGAACATGCTTGTAAGGAATGCTCATATTTTGTTTTATTTTAAAAGAAAATGGTGTCCTACAATGTACTTAATTTTAAGTTCATAGACACGCTCGCAAGAGTTAGAAATAATGTGCAAAAACAGCACATGATGCATATAAAGTTTCCCTAGATCATCTCAGTGTGTTGTCTTTTTATTATGTGCATAATATGTCCCTTTGGCATTAATGTGCATGGGACCCCATGAGCTCTGTGGGTCTCCTCTTTAGGAGGCTGGCCCTACAGTTTGGCAATCACTGATTTAGAAGAACCAATAGATTTGTCTAATTGCAGCAGCACATCACTACCACCTAAAATAAAAAATCAGATCATCTTCATCTTATTCCACTAGGTGTCAGACTTCATCCACCCTATATGCTGGTGTGCTGCACTGGAGTGGAGTCTTGCTCGAGCAATCCAGTGAAATCTAATCAACCCAGAGTTATTTGGGCCAATTAGGAACCTTGCAGCAATAAAGAGGCAGAAGAAAATAATCTGTTTTCCAACTTGTAAATATCTCACAAATTCCTAAAATGTTCACATCCATCCAGCTTTTCTGCACAGCTACTCTATTTTTATTCATAGGGCATGTCTGTGGCATTATGTTGATGCCGTGGACTTATTTAAGCACAACAGACTGCATAAACCAACTCAGGAATGTATCTGAAGAATTAGAAACAAAGTATCTCAATTCACAACTGTTTCAAGGAGTCTCGGCAAACATAATTGGAATAAAATGTAAGCCGATACAGGATAATGTCAGTGTTGTTTTATGTATTTAAAGTTTTGGGACATAGTACATGAATCAAGACAAAACTATATTATCAAAGCTCAACACCAGATCACTTTTAAAAGTATAGTATAGGGAAAGATGTTATATCATGACAGAAATAGAATAAACTTGATAGTTTATGGATGTGTTTCATGTGTTCATCTGGAATGTGACAAAAATAAACCATAGTTCTTCATAAAAATTAAACACTTCTTATGTATGCATTTGTAAAGGCGGGACAGGAAATAAGTAGCCTTTTATTTGAACTGTGCAGAAATGCATGAACAGAACTACTATATAAAGTTAGAAGAACAGGAAAGTTTCCTGATCCCTTTCTCCAGTGACTGGAGAAAAGAGAAACTCGCCCCATGATTCAGCAGCTTATAGAACCACCTCCTGTGACACAATCTTCTGCTTATTCTATTTTATCAGGTTTCCTACGTTTGCAGAAAAAATCATGGCCCACTCCTCTACATTGTTTCAAGTGATTGCGGTTTTGGAAGCTTTCCCTTGTGCACAGCTCTCTTCAGGTCCCGCCGTTCCACCTCAGTCAGGTCGGGTTCTGAATTTTCACCGGACCGTTGCAACACTTTGATTTCTTCCTTTTTCAGCTGCTGGATCATCCTGCTGCTGGATTTAATCATGAATCATTGTCCTCCAAGATGAGCCAAGCTTTAGCTGTTAAACAGGTGACCACACATTTGACTCTGGTTTACCAATCTTGGTCATTTTAACGATTCATGCGAGGTGCACAAGTCCGGTGGCTCCCAAACAAGCCCAAATCATCAACCCTCCACCTCCACCACCACCACGCTAAACAGTCGGTGTGGGTTTTATTTTATTCTGTCTCGGTACTTTGCCAGACATCTCTAACTTGCTCTCATCTCTGCTTTTTATTCCAGAAGATTCAGCTGCAATTTGGCATCTTTTGCAACCCTGCCACACATTCCTTAGAACAAAGGGGAGAAAAAGGAGTCGTTCAGTCTGTTTCTAACTCTGCTGACATTAACTTTACCGGTCTACATGGGTACTCAGGTCAGGTTTTTTTAGGGCAACTGTGAACAGCCTGAGCTTGACATGACTTTGCTAAACCGTCAACTTCTGGGAATATCGATAACTATTTCTAATGTTTTGTTTGTTTGTGGTTGTTTGTTTTTTAACAATTGCTTCTCTAAAGTCATTGCTGGTGTATTTGGCATTGGATTAACGCACACTTGTACGTTCCAGATTAAAACTGCCAAAATATCGCCTTTTATAGATGTGGTCACACCTGCTGCTGATCAGTTAATCTTGTTAATTAAGGGGCATAGATGGACTTTGTTTTTCCCATGACTTCACACCTGAAACCAAGCTGATTAGCAGATTTAATGATCAAAAGGACTGCATGAAAAGGGATACAAAGTACCACAGAAAAAAATATATATACCCTCTTACATATTTCCTCATGTTTTTTTTTTTTTGTCACTCTTAGATGTTTCAGATCATTTAATCTAAACAGACTTAACTGTAACTGGGACGCTGCGGCAGTACTTTAATGCTCGGAAACCACCCAAAGTGGCTGAATTTAAAGAATTCAGCTAACAAGAGTGGGCTAAAGTTTCTCCTGAGAGATCTCAGTGATCACAAACACCTGATGGCAGCTGTTGGTGAGAAGAGCGCTGCAACCAGTTTTCCTATTAGGGTCAGGTTGGTTTGGGAAGCTTTTTACCTTTAAACCATTAAATTTAGATTTTAAATTTGTAGTGTTGTATTTAACCTGGTTACTTGCGTCTTAATTAAAACTTTCTTTATAATCTGAAACATCAGAAAACACAAAAAATATCTGTGTAACAGGCCAAATATTTTTAATAGCACGGTGTGAATACACGATGCATGGCGTTTTAAACAAATTGGGCACACATCTGAGAGTTAACACTATCCAGATGTTTAAAGTACTAAAACATGATAAAGTAAAAAAAGAATTCTCATAGTTGCCTTCAGTTTTTTCACCCCCGCAATCTGTTTTCATTTTTCCTTTGTTGCGATCAGATTCAGTAGTAAGGAGGTATTTGATAGTGTGTCAGCCTTTAGGGCGCACAGAGAGTAAATGTTTAATGTAACAGTTTATGCGCCGCTCTTTTCGCAGCCAATCCACCAGCAGCACCTCACTTATCAGTGCAACATCCTCTTCTCACAGAACCTCATAATTTCTCGCCTCCCATATATGAAGATCCTCCATCATACAGCATCTCCAGTTTACGAGTCTAGTTTTAGTTGGTTCTTTATTGAGGAGCTTAAAGAGATGAAGGCAGTCAGATTTAATAATTTCTTGGTGTTCCCAATGTTCCCACAGTGAGATTTATTTTAAAAAGGTTTGGAATTGCTTCCTCCCAAAACACACAGTTTGGGTCTAATGCAATGATACAGAAAACAAAAAGACAATCATAGGAATGTTTTCGTATTTATGCATCAGTGGAAATCCAATTTAATTTCTTTGACTTGTAAAAATCAATCAGTCATCTCCGACATAATCTACCCTGAACGCCTCCTCTCTTTAAAACCAGCAGGAGAATTCCTGTCCGTCCCTCATCATTCAGCTTTAGCCCGTGCCCCCCCCCCCCCCCCCCCCCACCCCTCCTAGCTGTGTTTATACAGAGGCTGGTGAGGAATTAGGGTTCTGCTGCGATCCATTTGTTCTGATGAGGTTCAGCGGGAAGGTCCTGCCTTGATTTATCGCCGTTGCTAGTTAAACGTCTGGGAGTGAACTGCTGACTGCTTTTTGACATTTCTGACTCCCGTCATTACTCGGATGACTGATCGTGCTGCTTGTGAATACAATAAAAGACCTACAGCTGATCGAGGTTTATTTATACATGTGCAATTACTATAGAGGTTATGAAATTTGTGCCAAATTATTAATGCAAGATTGGGTGTGGCTGTTGAAGTGTTTGGGAAGCTTCGTCTAATCAGTTAGAAAAATGTTTCTTTGAATCAAGTTTCCTTTATTTTAGTAGTAAGCCATGAATATTACTTTTACCCTTACAGATTTCTCCTGTTTGCTTTTCTGTCACACTTAAATGCTTTAGACCATCAAACACATTTTAATATCGAACAAAAATAACCAAAAAGAAGATTCCCAAATGAGGATTTCATTCATTGAGGGTAAGAAGCTACACAGCCTAACCTTCCCAATGTGGAAATATAACCCCCAGCACCATCCGTTATAACACAAATCAACTGTGATTAATCACAATTTCCTTAATTGTTTTTCACTAGCCACAGACAGGCAGGATAATTGCCACACCTGTAGAGTCAAGAAATCGATTAAATGAAAGCCTTTCTTTGCTTTGGGACTCCAACAAACCACAGTCATTATCCACAAAGGGAGAAAACGGAGAACAGCTGTGAACCGTCCCAGTGGCCGGTCTACTAAAATGACTCCAAGAGAGGTTTGACGAATCATCCGGGAGGTCACAAAAGATCCCAGGAAGGCCTTTAAAGTGTCCTAGGTCAATTTTCAGGATCTAACACTAAGATGGGATCCATTGGAAAGTTGCAAGACTAAAATCACTGCTGACCAAAATTAATCTTATCTTAAATTTTGCCCCAAAAAAAAAAAAAAAACACTTCAGAATGCCTGAAACTTGCGGGTAAATATTCTGTGGACTGACGAGACAACAGCTGCTCTTTGTAGATGGCCGAGTCCCGTAGCATCGACCTAAAACCACCGCGGCAGTTCAGGAAGAGAACATGAAACTAAAAGTCACACGCGATGCTAAAAAGTTCTGTTCAGCAAACCATGTGAATCATTTTGATTCAGCTTCCCAATCATGCACCACTAAACTCCCAACTGAACACATTAAAGTTTGTAGTTGTAAAGCAACACAATGGGGGGAAAAAAAGTTTAAGAGGTGTGAATACTTTTGTGATGCACGGTATACTGAATAGGCAACTAAACTATTATGGCGTGCTCACATTTGGGGAAACAGGAAGTAAACCAATCTACAAGCTAACCAGGGGTGTTTATCAGTGGGAGCGCCTTGGGATGTATTTTGTAAGATTGTGTGCGCTTCTGTCACTCAAATCAAAACTATCTCCGAACTAAACTCCTCCCTTCACCTCTTAGCTCAGGCTCATCACAGCTCTATATGTTGTTGGCTGACAACCAGCAGCCCCCTGCGTCCCTGAGGAAACCCAGGCCTAATCTTCTGATTGCCAGCAGCAAGTATATTTTAGTAAATGGGCCTCAGAGGCCGTGAGCTGCATCTGTAACATACTCATTCTTGGGTTTAGTAAGAGCTTGAACGGTCTTAAAGGGATTGTAAACGCTGATGGATGTCCAGGAAAAGGGAAGGAATCCAGTTCCCCCTTAAACATAATGGGAAAAGTGTCCCAATTTAGCTTCCATCCTGAATGGTTTGAAGTAGCCCGAGACGATAAAAAGATAAACTAATGTTTGAAAGTAAAGAATATTTTAAAAGAAGAGGAAGAGAAATAAGGAGCGACACAGTAAATCCTGACCGTAATATAAGTAAATACAGTCAGAGCAAAAAGGTTTTGGCTTTTAACGACCAATGAATCCTTTACCTTGAGACTATATGAATACACGGAAAAACCAGATGGATTACAAATGTGATCCTTGTACTACAAAATACCTTTTAAATAATACCTGCTGCTCATTCCAAACAACTTCACCCATTTTCCCCCCAAATGTTTGCTGAAGAGAGCTGCAAGAAAATAATGTTAAATCAATGTATTTTTGAAAACCTTGTTTCCCCCCCCCCAAATTTAGACCCATTACAATTTTAGTGCTAAAACAAAACTCTGTTTTGAAAAATTGAGACATTTGAAAACGCAATCTCAATTAACTCTCTTTCAGACAATGCTATTTTTCCAGAGGAGCTGTTAGCATAGCAAACTCTGGCATAAACATGGCATAGCCCCTGTGCATAAAATTCAAAAACCAGCAGAGTTCTAGTGAAAAATAACGTGGTGTAAAGTCTGTGGGGCATTTATATTCTGTCTGATTAACTGTAACTTGATAGTTTTCATCACTTTGTACCAAATGAGTTCATTTGCTCAGTTTAACTAAAGGAACAAAGAAAACCTGAAAGTTCCCATGACCTTCTAACACCTGCTGTCTGTCACTGCCGCTGTGATAAAAACTGATTGCTACTTGGCTTCTCTTTAACCCCTACAGCAATCCGATGTGACAAATTTCCCGTCGGTTTCTGAAATCTTTCCGTAATTATTGGAATGATGTCATGAAACACTTAAAAGTGTAAAAATTACTAGATGACATTTACGTTTCACCTTTTCAGCAGTAAAAAAATGAGATATGACTATTTCATTAGTTGGCAAAGAAAACCAGAAATGCACACTGATTAACCCATTTTAAAATTTTTAAATATCAATTGGCTTTCTGAAAATCCTGGACAAATGCAGACCTTAATGGACACTCAGCAGTCTGCTTTGGGGACCTCAGCCTTTCCAACTTCAGGTGATATCCTTGACATTCCGGTACAAGGGAACGCATCATTGGGGTTAACAAGCACCTTACAGATTTTGAATTTTGAAAAGAATAAATAGAGAAAGAGCCCCAATAGCAGGGCTATTCCATTGCCGGCCCGTGGGCCACGTCCAGCCCACAGATGACTTTCGTCCAGCCCACGAATGAGTTAATAATGTTGCAAACGGAATAAGTTTCTTTTATTGTCTGTGTGAACAGAAATAAGTAAAACCTCCACAAGTGTTGGCTGGAATTACATGAGCTTCATGCAATTTCCTTGAATTTGCATTTATTTTTGAATGACCACATGCATGCAAGGTGTACAAAAATGTATACATATCCTCTCATGTCTTTTGCTGATATGAGATAAATGCAATTTGAACACTTGAAGTCTTTCTGTTAGCTATATATCTAGCGTAGACAAGCTTGCTTGCGTGAGGACTGAATAGTTGCAAAATGAAGTACAATATTTTACATTCATTTAGGAAATATTACTTTCTTACACTACTAAGTTCAGGTTCAATAAATTTATCACTGAAATTAGTTAGACCAATGCAATTCTCCCCAGTAGCATCAAAAGTAGATAAATAAAATATTGCAAAGATGTAACAAGTCAGAGATGTCTGAATAATTTCTGTACCTAATGACTTTATTGATAGATATCAGACCCTCTGAGCCGTTTGCTTTCAGTAACCTGGCTCCCAAAGCAATTTAGTTGAATAGCTCTGCCCTGCAGTAACACATCATAACACAAGTTTAAAAAAAAAATAAAAATATGAAAATAACACCCAAACTTTCTTACTTGACAATCCAAGGTTAGCTGCATTTATAGTCACATTATACACATATATAGTCAAACTTGGCTTCTTAGTTGTTTTTGCTTTTTAAATGTTGCAATATGTAAGGGTTATTGTTTTATTTTTGGTGGTATTTTTCCATATTTGGTCTTTTCAGAGATATTCTAAAATGATTACAGAATAATTGAAGATCACATGCATCTTCATTTATGTTCACAAACAAGTGAAGAAATATACCTATGGCGGCGCTGACGCAATACTATATAAAACCATCCTAAGAAATGTCTTTCTTAAACAAAAACGTAAAAAGTCAATAATTTTGTTTATCTAAATAGGTTTTCTTCCTTATGCTGCTCTCTTTATCGATCTAGAATCAAACGTTGTAAAATATGTTTTCTCTTAAAGTGATTCCCAAAGGCTCAGTTGTATATATCTTGGTATGAGTGATGAAGCTGAAAAGGAGTAATGTTAGAATTTTTCCTTGCTTCACTATGTCAAAGCTGCTTTTGGCCAGAAATCGCCTGAAGTTATGTTTATAAGGTAAACGAAGGCCAAACAATCACTTTCTACAAGGGTGAACGTTCAGTGCAGGAGAAAAATCTTGGTTGCTATTCACAAAAATAGATAAATATAAACACAAGATGTTATCATAACTTCCTGCAAAAATCATTTTTTAATCTTCATAGTTTTAGTTTACATTATTTTCTTAAGATTTTCCAGGGAACAGGCAGCCTGAGTCCTGAGACTTCACTTCCCATACAGCTGTATTAACCTCTTAACATGGTTACTGTCTACAATCCAAAGAAGTTGTGAGGTGGTCACTGGAAAATGCTTGCCAGTTGTGTCATACCAGTATGGTCACCATTCAAATAACATTAACAAAGATTATATTTAGATTAAAGTGCAAATTTTATGAATCCTAGTTAAGATAAATGTTCGGTGCACATTGAGAGGTAACATGTTGTCAGTGGGATGCCATAGATGACCTTTGCTTGCTCTGTTTTGTGTCTGAGATTGAAAATGTGGGCATTGTCAAATGAATAAATAAGTAAATGTGGGCATATGACATCAAATATAGATATATAATGTTTCAAAGGGGACAGATTAAAATCAAAGCTTTCTGTTCTTACCGTTAATCGTCTCTTTACCATTTATGATTATTATTTCTTTCCTAAACTGAATTTTCTTTCTTTGGAGGACCTTTGAACATAAACTGCATTCAACCACAACAACTTAAGAAAAAAGGTCACTTTATTTCATAGATGTCAGAATATTAATATGAAAGTTTGAAATAAAATTCTTGCTCACATTTATTTTATAGGTGCAGTGTAAGTAAAGCACTGTTTAGTGCTTTTACAAAGGCAGTATGTGGCATCCAGTCCGTCATTCGTTCCTAGTTCTCCTCCCATTGCCACCAGTTTATCTTCCTTCAGTTAAATCTTTAAGCTGTCTGCCTGTCTCTGTGTTTGTTGCCTTCAGGGTCAAAATGGAAAAACAAAACTTGACAGAATTAGGTTATTTATAGGCCCAAACTATGTCCAGAGTGAATCTAAAAAGCAAAAATACTTTTTTTTCTTCCACTAGAGGCAATTTAGTCCACAGTAGATATCTTCCTCCAGCTGCCTTGCATTCTGTTGATTGTTCTCACCTGGTTTCCATGTAGCTCGTCACATATCTGCAGTATTTAACTTCCTGCACTCTGTTTCCTCTCCACTGGATACTAGTGATGCTGTCACCCAGGTTCCTGAGTATTTTTTTTTTGTGTCTTTAGGTTTTTCCTATTCCATCAGAAAATACGTACATCCACTTCATGTGTCTGACTCGGACCAGTTGCAATTTGGGTCCACAACAATCTCACATCGTAACAAATTAAATGCAATCTTAGCAGCAGCAAAACTCAGGCTTTCCTTTAATGGGCTTAGCCTGTACGGTCAACAAGAGAAATGTCAGGCAACTGTGATATCTCCCTGGTAGACCTACAGTTGCACATGAATGCCAACTATAGATGCAAACTTGCATACACACAATGTGAAAAATGAAAAATAGGAGTTAGCACAAGTACTCACCACAATATTCCCCCATTAAAAGACTTGTTTGTTTTTATTTTACTTAAAGGAGCAATATATAAGATGTCACTTTTTTAGGTACAACTAAAGAATAGTTTTGTGAAGAACTAAAGGTATCTTTTTAGATGGACTATGGTTAAACTTCACACACCATCTCTCTGTGTTGTTCTCCAATCTCTTGTTTACATAGCTCATGCATGTACGTGCACGTGAACAGCTGCCACTCAGGGCTTACCCCCTACCGGCCCATTAAATGCCACCCCCAGGCACAAAATGGCAGAGAGCGAGCCCATTAGATCAAAACATTCTCTTGCTAACAGCGTTATAAAGTTATCAGTTACTTACTACTACTATGTAAGCTAGTCTGTCCTATAGCACGGTGGTGGCAGCATCATGGTCTGGGGTTAATTCTTTTCAGATGGAGCTGTGGTTTTTGTCAAGGTGCAAAGTATTATGAAAAAAACAAACAAGAAAAGATCGGGTTTGGCCTAAAACCATTGACTCGCTAAAAGCTAAAAAATAAACAATTAAAATTAAACCAAAGGCTTCACTGGATGAAAATTAATGTTTACCCAGATTAAGAATTGTTTATTATAAGGCTATTGTCAGAGGTGAGTAAGGAAAGTTATAATTATTCAGTTACAATTACTGAGCTGTTTTTCTTTTTTTTTGGGGGGGGGGGGGGTTGCTGATACAAACTTTACGTCTACTTGAGTAATATTATTTTAAAGTTAATGAACAGTGTTTGGCAACTGCAATCACCTCTTGTTATTGTACCTTTTTTATTTTCATACCCCAACAGATTGGTTTGTTTTCGACTTGAACTCCACAGGACATGCAGACTGGTCAGTTTATGTTGAATATCAATGTCAATATCTTGGGAAAATCTATGTTTTTTTGTGTGATGGTTCTTTAAATTATATTAAACAACACACCACCTGAATAAACTGGTTGTGGTAGAACCACATATTTTTTGTACTACTTTCCTGGCACAAAAATGTATCTTTGATTGTGCTGAGTTCAGTGGGAAACGCCAGACCTTTCTGTGGAAATACAGAATAAAAGTGTTTGCTGAGACTGAGAGGTCTGCAAGCTTTCAGCAATCAACAGAGGTCAATGCCACTTGACCCAACAAAGCTTTATTCATGCTTTAACCCACTGTCTCACTGTGGATTTGGCAGCTCCACTTGCAGAGAAAAGCTGACTTTATTAGAAAACCTCACACCATTCCCCAGCATATATGTAATAGACAGTGGAAACAGAGGGAAAACTTTGGGTCGTCTAAAGATTTCTACCTGCTTTCTTGGTGCTGTGTGTGATCAAAGCTTTGTTTATTTCTCAGGAAAAATTACGTGAAACGTGCAAAATAAAACGTCAGCGTAGACTCCGATTTAAACTGCGGATCTAAAGTATACTGTATATGTCAAAAAAGAAAATGTGAACTCAATTTAAACCGAATACATTATATAGCCTTTTACATTGTCACTGGAAATAAAACATCAATATTTTTTTTTTTTTTTTTTTTTTGTAGAGAGGATGCCAACATCAAAAGAGCAAAGCGAAAGTTCCAGGATTTTTGCATATGTCTGCCCCCTCTGGCGGCAGGTTGTAATGACACCAGTGCTGTGCATGTACTACATGGGAGAAGAGGAAAAAGCATTTGCTGCTGCGACTGCACATGTCTTTTGTTTAGAGTTGTAATGTCTTCTCAAGTAAGAAAGTTATAAATAATGAAGTTATCCCGTGTTTTCTTGCTAATACATCGATTACATCGGAGACTCAACAAAGTAGTAGGGTGAATGTCACATCCTCTCGCACGCACCGTCATAAATTGACTAATGGAGCCTATGGAGGTAACTGCGGTAAATGGAGGAAAACTCATTTTACACATCAGGCAATTGCACTATGTACTTTTATGGTGTACTCTTCAATCTTACTTTATTGTAATAACCTTCTTTTCTATTGGCAATATTTTAAACATTTGTTAGGAATTTTTAATACATGAGTAATCAGTCGACTGTGCCTGCATCCTTACTGTTGGATGGCTGTCTTACCTTCAGGCAGTCCAAGGATTTTTTTGTTTAATATTAGGTTTTGATATCCCGTGAGATCCACCGATCAAGGCCAAATTACCTCCTCAGCATGAAAATCAAGTTCCACAGAGTCTTGCTAATGACCTTATGGTTTCATTCAGGTGTGATGAAGCAGAGAAAACCTTTAAAGTTGCACGTGGCGCAGGAGGGGGATCTTACTAGGCTCCAGATGAAGCACTGGAAGTGCAGCAAGTTTCATGTGCTGCATGTGAAGAAGCTGGTATTAAGGAGCAACAATGGCATCCATGGGACTCACAAGGAAGCCGCCAGGGTCGTTGATGCTGGGGCATAGAATGACATGCGGCAAGTTGCAGTGGAGAGGGGCAGGTTGTCTGATTTAAGGAGCAATTTTGGTGTGGACAATGGTTCTCAGAAAAAAAAAGACACGCCGTGTATAACAAAAAGTCAACTTCTGTTACCCTCGCTCCACCGTTAAGGTAAATAGCTTTGGGGGCTGCAGCTGTGAGGGAAAGCTGGATCAATGGGATCCCATCCTCTGGGAGTCCGAGTCCATCAGAACCATAGGATGGGGATTTCAGCTTCTTGAGTTAAACCAGAGACATCTGCATGTTTTCGTAAAGACTTCTCACTTGATTCTTAACTGCATGTTTTTGCCATACACTCTGACACCATCGTTTCCTCTCCCTACCAGCTGCTTGGTTCATTCCCAGGTCAGATTGGTCTGTCATGTTTGCAATGCAGAACCCAAAATCAAGCCAGAGGTAGGCTGGAGCAAAGTTATAATTATTTAGACAAAAAGGGAAAATAAATAGGAAAATCTATAGCAGTTCCCACTTCTGTTTCTCAGGGCCCGCTGTCCTAGAACTGACTTGAATGAATGTGTGATTAACAGGCTTCTGTAGCTCTAATGACATTCAGAGGAGGTACTGCAATCATTGAGTCAAGTGTGCTGGAGCCGAGGCACAGTTAAAACATGAAGGACAGTGGGTGAAACAGTACACAGCAACAAGGCAGGCTGTAAAATATAATGCAAATAGAGAGCAATAAGTTAGGAGCCGTAGGAGAGTACAAATGATAAGATCTTAGTTCTGGTGCATTCATTCAATAGGGAAAGGAATTTATCAAATTGTTTAAGTCTGACCTTTGCCTTATTCATTGATGCATCCCATGTCAGTTTACTACACTGCAAAAGGGGAAGTAAAAGTAAGTCCATTTTCTTGACATAGGTGTATTTATCCTTGATTTGAGCAGGCAGGCATGAATGATCTGCCAATGGAATAATTTTTTTGCACTTAAGATAGGAACAACTCATCATCATCTTATTTCAAGTGCAGTATATCTATATCATTTCAGGGGTAAAAATACTCATTCCATTGGCAGATGATCTTATTTACTTGCTCAAAACTAACCCTGAACCTCCGAGTTCCTGTTGATGCTTATTTATAATAATAATAATAATAATAATAATAATAATAATAATAATAATAATAATAATAATAATAATAAATGTAGGCTTCTTGTTTAAAAAAAAAAAACACCCATTTCAAGTGAATTTTACCTACTTTTATTTTTCTTTTTGCAATGTAAAAAGTTAAATTTTTTTTTTAATTATTTTATAAAGTACTGATGTACTAATGTGCATAAATCTAGTATATGCTCTTTTGCCCAGATTAAAAAAATAAATAAAGCTGAGCGTCGGTGTCATTCTTCTGATTGCCAACCTTTGAGCCGTCTAAACCGTATGTTTGAGGACGCAAACTATGTAGTCAGGGATATGGAAGAGACCACCGTTTGTTGAGAAGTTGCTAGACAGAGGGAGACTGAAAACGTCTTGTTTCTTATTCTATGTGACAAACAAAACAACCAAACGAAGACTTGCACGCATCGGTACACGGTCATCTGTGATAAGAGAAAAGAAAGCTCAGTTTATGTAATTCAGCCAAGTCCCACCGTTCCCTTGCCGCCTTGAACCTTGCAAAGATTTACGGCCGGAGCCACCGGGTCCTCCTAATGTGAAGGCTCAAGGCTGCTCAAGCATGAAATAGCATGAAGGAATTAAAAAAAGTTTTCTGATTGGGAACATGCAATGTACTCTTAATTTTTTATTTAGGACATTAAAAAGATCTTTGTGTTCTTTCCAGCCCCTCTGGCTGGAAACTTCTTGTGTAACCTTCGAGTAGTCACACACAGCACAGTTACTATACATTGCTGGTAATAAAAAAAAAAAAAAAAAATTAAAACCATTTATTTTTCCAGCAGTTGCCGTTGTTTGATTAATGACTGGGTGTGAATATTGCACATTGAACCATATTACTCTGAGGAGTCAGTCCGTGTTCCTCTCGAAGCAGTCATTATTCTTTCCTGTGCAATACCTTACTCATCTGAAAACTATTCATATCTATCCAGTTAATTCTAACATTAGAACACATCCTGCTGCTGCATGACGAGAACTTGCTGTAGGTTTACTGGAAGGCTAATGCAATCAGTCAGCAACATTACGTTTAATAAAGGTCTAGAGTCTAAATTTTCATATATCGATCCATCAATACCTGAACACTATTTAGCCTGAAACCTTTTCATCCAGAACCTGTTGACGGAGCTTGAGGAGCGTACCTGCACGTTTAATAAACACTGCACATTGACAATTTTTGCCACGAGCGGTGGCACGAACCAGTTATTTCTGTGGGCAGCTTTTTCCATTCTTACATGAAATTGTCATTTTAAAAACTGCAGGGTCTTTGATGTTAACATTTGTTCAGTGATCTGAAACATGGGGGGAAAAAAACGCAAAAACAGAAAACATCTGTGAGAGTGCTCTCCATTTTTCACAGCTCCTTATTTTCAAACCATGAAGCAGAACGATGTCACTGACACACTACATTACTTTTTTCCTAAATGGAAGGCAGACAGGGCAGTGAGGTCAGGAATATTTTGTCTTTGTGTTTTGCAAAGCAAACATTTAATTTTTTATTAAATTTTCAGATCTTGGATCTCTTTCTCCTCTGAATAGGATTCACCGTGCCTGGTGTTAATTATCATGAGTCATTACGACTCAAGGACTTGAAACCATGGTGGACACTTCAAATGAGCCGAGACTCATAGTATAACATATAAGATGATTGTTTTGCGCCTACTTAAATTTAGTCCTCACTCTCTTAAGCCCAGTATACATTACTTATCCTTGAAGGAAATTGGCTGATACATGTCAAATGGTACTATCCAATGATTTATGTTCCAGGAGTCTGTTTTTTTTTTTTTTTTTCATCCTTTGCTAAGCTTGACAAGATTTCTCACTGGAAACCACACACTTGTTTCGAGAATACCCACATGACAAATAAAGATGACCCAGGGAAAAGATGTCTGGGAAAAGATGTCACCAGACACTCCGAGGGGAATCATGCGTGTGTGGGATGCAGGAGCTGTGCCCAAAAATAGAGAGGGCTTGTATGGACATGGCCAGAAGAATGCAGCTCCCCACATAGGCTTATTTTCACAGGATGGACACGGGAAAGAAGCAGGAATCCTGCTAAAGCCCCGACCACATTACATCTCATCATTTATAATGTTGTGATAAGGATGGCATTTTGTTCAAACCTCACCCCGGGAGATTCAAAGTATCTGTCAGCGCTCAACGTTTTTCCAGCAAGTCAAACACAGGGCACATCAGAAACAACATTTACATGATGAATTATACATTTACATGAATTAAAACCATGTTGGCTAATCTAATGTTATATTTTAGACATCGATTAGGCACGAGTGTCAACATCCCCCTTCAATGACTCGAGCAGAGCGTGTCGTAAAATATAGTCTATGCATCGAACTATATTTTTTATTCCATAATGTATATGTATAAATTAACTTTTAAATGACATTTTAATTGATTAATCGTGGAGGGACGCTGACTGAAAGCAGAGCCTATTGGACATGTGAAGTAAAAAGCTAATTTACTACAACATAGGTTATAATACAACTGTTTGATTAATATTCGTCAAATAATTGTTCATTTAGGTGACGACAGCTGGAGGCGTATCATTGAATTCAAGCATGAAAACTTACAATGCAGTAAAGGTCCATTAGGGTTTCAGTGAGCTAAAAAGACCTTTTTAAGAGGTTCGTTGCAAGCTTCAGCAAGAATCCCTCTGCTAAACGGAGATTAAAGCCTTAAGTGTCACATTTGTCTAGCCAAGTAAAAAACTTAGAAGGAGTCAGGTGAGCGTACAGACAATTTAAAAAGCATCTTTTTTTTGGGTTGTCTGTGGAAACGTGAGTCAATGACAGATGGACTGGCCTGGGACGAAGGCATATCGGTGTAACTGAGCCCAAAGGGGGAAAATACCGGTGATAATGTGTTTGGCGCTTGAGTTTCTGACTTTTAAGTGTTTGAAATCCTGAATTGCAACTTAACGACACGTTAATATGTTGAATAAATATGCAAAAACTCAACATGTGTGCAAATGTGGTCAACATGTGGTCAACATGCATAACATGCGGGTATTGAAACACTTGTCCACGATGCAATTTGACCTGAATATCAATATAAGCAGAAGCTTAGGAGGCAGATAACCCAACATAACAGAAATTCCTCAAAACAAAAGTCCTATTTATGCCTCTAATACAAAAAGCTCACATCCTTCAAACGAGTGATTAAAAAAAAAAAAAAACTGGTCCTCTGACTTTCCCCTCAGAGTCCAGCCGGCTGCTCCTTCTGCAGCAGACGGTTTTGGTATGGCCGGCCAACTCAAACAGTGTAATCACATACTTTGTTCCTCATGGTACGCTGAGCACTCTCGTCCAAGCATGGAAAGAGGGAAGGAGGTATAAGGTTCTGCTCTCCTGAGGCTGGAAACACCAGAGGTGCTAGGCTCATAAGGCCTCGCCGCCAGCTGTACCGGGGATCTGTGATGGAGGCCCTGCTTTGGTGAGCCTCTGCTGAGGGGCTCTAACAAATCCCTTTTCACTGAGAGGAATGAATACGTCCATTAACCAGTTAAATTAGTTTGATTCTGAAATTTGACATGCTTGACACTCATCCTTAGTCAAATGCCTCATAAAAGTTGCTATTACCACATTGTAAATTATTTGTAAGTCAAAAGCATTTTACTAAAGTCCTGTTGTGCAGAATTGGATGAAATGGCCAACTTTCTGGGGACTTTTATGGCATTTCTTTTTCATATGTGAAGCGCATCCATCCATCCATAAATTCAAGGTTTTCCTAGGCCTGAAGAGATGGATATGCCCCTCAACAAGTTCTGGTTCTGCCAGGTGTTTTACCCTAGTAGGAAATGTCCAGAAAACTCCCAAAGTTGGGCGCCCAGGATGCATCCTGATCAGATGGCTGACACCATCCTAACTGGCTCATTTTGATGCAGGGCAGCAGCTCAACTCACTGTTAAAATTCTGTGGTCCTATTAAAAAAAAATACTTTTTTCCAATCAAAACAATATTTCTGCTCTCAGATTTAATGCTCTTGGAAATCTCATCTTCTCTTTGACAAATCTTTTTCCATGCTCTCACTCTTTTCTTTCTGTTCTCTTTACTGATTTCTAACGTTAACTGGAAAAAGTCAAGTCCAAGGGTAAATATCTGAGCAAAAAGAACGATTTGTAGAGGATTAGAGGATGCTTTAAAGAGCAGCATTAACACTCAGAGCTTTGATCAGACCCAGAAAAAAGCTGATCACTTTTGGTTTACTGTCAAATGGTATGAAAATGTAGGTTTTTAGATAGATGAAACTTTAGTTATCAACCGATTTGAATGTACTACTGGCCCTGAGTTGATCAATCTCGCTGCTTTTTTCCCTCTTAGTTGAAGCCCCAAACTGAGGAACAGCAGTCAGGAACTCTGATTAATTTTTCTTGCATATGCAGACCAAAGTTCTGGACCAGAGTGTGTCCTGTACTTATATTTCACCAGCTACAACAGGGCAGTCAACCACTGTGAGTCTGTTAAATTTGATTTGAAGTGAGAGAGGGAACGTTTTTGTGTCCCCCTACTCCCACCCCCACCCTCAAAGACATGTTATTTTCTAAATGTTTGAAAGTTAAATATACCATACCTTAAAAAAAAATAAGGCCACATTAATTGGATTAAAACTAACATTGACTGTATGATTATTTTATTTTTTTAACATAGGAGCTGTGGTAAAACATGCTTAGAGTCAAAAAGGCAAATATTTGCCTATAGAGAAAATATTTTTAGCCCTTGGGATTGCCGTGGGGATGTTTTTTCATCATATTTTTTTAATAAATAGTCATTTTTCACAACCAAAAACCATGCTTTTGTCCAATCTAAAGTTGCTGGTGGCCAGAGTTGGAGTCCTCTTACGCAGCATTCAACATGGGAACATCTGTACTCGGCTTGATGGTTGATTTGTTAAAATGCATCGTTACATTATCCTTCCTTTAAGTCCAGGTGCACATTGTCCCTGTGAGACATCTGGCCAATGTTGATGAATTACACAGTCAAGATGTAAGGGAAGATTTTCTTACACAGTGAAAAAATATCTCTGGTGGGATGAATATTCAACTTGAGCTGTTTAATCTCTATAAATGAACTCAATCAACTTTATCTAATATACTTATTCCTAAATTGGTTGACAAGGCAGCTGCTTCAGCAAGAATCCACATTTCATTGCTTTAAACAAGCCTTATTATCCAGGAAGCTCTTATGATAATCCCATTAAATCCTGTTTTTAGAGTTTCTGTTATACAACTCCCTCTTCCCGATCACAATCAGTGACGACAATTTAATGCTGTCAGCAACGTGTTGATGGTGCATGTTGGAAATCCAAGGAATGATTCATCCCTGTAGCTCAACTACTTGATCTTTTTTTAAAGTGCAACATGCAGTGATTTAAGATGAATATATGTGAAGCAAGAACATTATCAGAAAATATGCACAAGTTGAAAATCTCCTTATTAAAGTTGGTTTAAAAAAAAGTGGACAGAAGGTAGATTGAGTTTACCAATTGAAAACATGGATGCAGGAACTGGTGCTGAAAACCAAAAAAATTAAATAGTGAAACAAATTTGATAGATTAAAATGTTAATCTAGTTACATTCAAAGTGTTGTAGATGTAAAGCATTTGTCTTTCACTAATGCTATTTAGGATGGCTTCGCAGGGACGTATTCTGGTATTTCTTTACTTTGCTACATCCAATGTTTGGTATCACTTTAATTTTGAACGCGTGTGTCTGTTCTGACATTTGCTGTTTCGAGCTGATGTCTGATTTGGCCAGGAAAGGGATTTCCGGTTAAATTAGAAGACTTTTCATTTCTTGAGTAAATAAAAATATTATTATTGAAAAATATTGCTTTGGAACTACTGATATTGTGGAATTTGGAAAAAAAATGTGAAACAAAACAAATGCATTTTACATTGTTTTTTAGCTTAAAGGGAAAATATCATGCAAAATCCACTTTTTTTTTTTTACATTTTGTTGTGTACTTGGAGTCTCTAGGAGCCAGCAGGAAACAGTGAAAATCGAGTGAATACAGTCAACTGAATAAACGGCAGCTGAGCGAGGAGCAAAGCTAAGAAACTGAGGAGACTAAACTAATAGCAGCACAAACATACTGAATAAGAAGTACAAGAAAAAGCTTAGAAAACAGAGCTTAATTTAAACAAAATCACAAAGCAGAAAAAAACTTAGAACAAAGTTCATGCAATCATTCTAGGACAATATGGATATAATTTACAAATGTATTATTTTCACTGTTAACTTTGATCAAGAATGAATCGTTTTTTTTGTCATTATGTAAACAAAGGTCCTGTATATGTGCCACCCTATTCTAGTCTGTGCCTCTGTGGTGCCACCCCCTACAAAAATGAAAGATTTACCCACGTATAACTTATCAATTAAATTTCAGCAAGAATTGACGGTAAGATCCCACATCCAGAGAAGAAAACTCACAGTACCATTAGCAAGACACGGGCTAAAACACAGACTCTTCAGAATAAAGGCAAAACCTCAGGGCACATGTGGTATTGATATTCACAGAGTAACTGTCATTAGGGTGCCTCATTCACAATGCTTGACATGTCATGAAGGAAAAACAGCAGTTTTAACGCTTAACGTTTCGCATCACATTCTGCACTGAAGCCAAAGCCCCCCCCCCCCCCCCCCTCACACCTTTTGCTCGTATTTCACGTTGTGTGGTTACACCTCCAGCGGTGAAAGTATGCGTGAATCAGAATTCCAGACACAATTGTGTCTACATCCACCCAAACATCTCAGGTGTACGCGTGTGAAAGCAGCTCACAGGAGAAATTGTAAAGCTTGACAAAAACCTTTTGTTTGACAGGGGCCTGGGTGGAAACGCTCAGCTCCTGGCTGTCTGAGAGCTGGGAGGTGGATGCTTTCAGAGACTAGGTGGAGAAGCTCACCCCTAAAGCTGACATACCACATCTGAAGCAACACGCAGGCTGTGTCGGTTTCTGCTACATGTAAAGCACTTTGCATTGTCTTTGTACTGAAATGTGCTATATAAATAAATTTGCCTTGCCTTACCTTATATGTGACATCCATAGACTTCAGGCAGGATGTCAGGCCAGTTATGTGCATTCATTTTTAATTTAGGTGTAAGACAATTAGTTTTAGTGCAAATCCCAACGTGCAATTTGCACTTGCATATCGAGATTTTTTTAAAAAAGAGATATAAAATGAGACTACTGTATATTGTTTATATTGAGATGATTTATGTTACGGTATGATTATACGTTTTTGTATCCCAGGAGGTTATGTTTCAGCTGTTTCTCATATTTATCTTCAGCTGTTTGTTAAAATGTGTGCCTGTGAGACATTCGGGATAAAGCTTTGATTCAGAGCTGCCTTTTCATAGTTACTATATGATAAGAAAAATATATTGAGATAAATATTGTATATTGGTACTCAGCCTAAAAACATTGAGATATTGTTTTTGGTTTAGCAGCCCTACCTGCATGCATAGCAAATAAAAGAGTATTTAGCAAACACAGACGATAGTTGAGAATAGTCTTAACAAACTATGAGACACTAAACGATGATGTATGTAGCTTTCCACTGTTTTGACACACCCTTGGAAAAAGGAGAAATACACCAAGAACCAAAATTAAAGTTAAGTGGTGCATACTTAATCATTGTTATACTTTTACTGAGTGACACTCGAGAAAATATTGATATAGTTTAGACCAGTGTGAACAAAGTTACCAAGAGACACAAGGCGAAAGGTAGATACATCTAAAGATATAGAAACTAGTCACAGTGAACCAGTTTCTAAAAAAAATAGCAAAGTATGAAAATACCAGTTAGTGAGCTATAGTATCTAATAAAAGATTATATATGTTGCTGTTTTTATACTTGGCTTCTGTTTGTATAAATAAGTATGCCCCATAACCTGGCAGATCTTTAATTCTTTTGTTTGAGGATTTCATTTTATTTTATCATGATGATTTTGATATTAAGTTCAATTTTAATTTATTCTAGATAAAGTAGAAAGCTATATTTTTGTTGGGACAATCCCTTAAGATAAATTTGAATCTTGGACATGAACTTGCCCCAAAATCTCTGATTGGTGCACGTTAAGACTTAGTCTTAGACTTAGACTTAGACATCTTTATTTGTCATTTTGCATGTACAGAGTGCATACAGAACGAAATTTTGTTGCATACAGCTTGTAATTAAAAGTAAACAATTGAAATGTAAACAATGCAGGAGAAGAGAACAAGGAAAAACATTTGCATGTGCAGAAATGATAGTGCAAAAGGCATTTGTGCAAAAATGCATTTGGAAACTGCAAATTCGGCAGCATTTATAATGCTAGATAAAGATGCAATGGTGCAAATGTGCAAAAAGTGGTGCAGGGTCCAGTTTAGAGTTCAGCAGTTCAACAGTCTAAAGGCAAAAGGGAAAAAAAACAGATTTGTTTGTAGTCAATGTGATCATACATTCACAACTTCAGTTTTGGGAGTTTGGCTTGGCCAGAAATCTACCTTTACTACAAACATAACTGAAAAAAGAAGTTTAGAGCCTCAACAGACCTAAATAATTACTAACTGCACTTGGATGATTTATTTTTAGAAGCCAAGGTCAAAGTTGGGGTTGAACAAACCAAATTCCGTCATGAATCCAAATCCAGACCGACCCAACATACATTGAAGAGATGGGACCGTTTTTTTTTTGTTTTCTTCTTCCAAATTCACCACGCTGAGCGTGTACACATGCAAACGGCTCTAAACAGAAGGACAATGTGATGAGATGTGTTTGAAGTAGGCTATCACAAGGATCCTCACCTCCTCTGCATGCATTGTGGTCCACACAGGCGGCTTCGGGTGAACATAAAACAGAGCTGACCCCGAGCCTTTGAGGGCCTCGCTCCTACCACGGCTCTCAGACCCAAGCGCTCCACTCAGATCCCACTCGCTCTGCAATAACAAGGAGTTTAACAGGCACTTTGCGGGTCTGGTCACGCTTTGGCTCGAAGGCGCAAAGTGTTACTCCAAACATTTTTTTTAGCAACCATGAATGTGGCGATCAGCTTGTCAATGTGGAGATCCAGGCTGTGTTCGTTTTTTTTTTTTTTTTTTACCCTACCCCCCACCTCGTATCCTCTGGCTCAATTTGTGAACCTGGTGAGAGTTTATTATTTCTCCTCAATTAGAGCTTAACCCGATACTCTGAAGGGTCTATTTCAGGCTGAATGCCAAAATATTAATATGTATTTAACCCACAGGAGGACAAGTGGCTCATTAATTATTTCCCTATCAGAATAATTGAGAATGGCATTAAAGGCTTGACGTGTGAGCAAAATGCCTTTTTTCACTTTGGAAGCATAACTGAGAAACAGCCAAACAGGTTGTCTCCAGAGAAATAATTGCTTTTGTAACTCCAAACCTGAATTGTATCATTAATTCTTCTGTGTCTTGGAAGAAAATAACTTTTTAAAATGGCCCAAGAGTGCAAAATCTGTCTCCATGAGACCTTTAACTGTGTTTTGCACCAGAACTGTGCAACTCACTCATTAGCTATATTGTAATATATGGTGACAGTATATCACAGTGTATCATTTTTTATTTTTTTTTGGGCGCCTCAAACAAGAGGCCAAGATAACATAAAAATGCAAACTAGCTGAGATGGTTTGCAGAGTGACCATTGCTTTGGTGATGCCAGTAAATTAATAAACGAGGTTTATCGAAGCGGTGTCAGGATCCTCAGGGATTTAAGGGTTTCTCGTAGCTCCCTGGGGATCCTGCAGTCTGTGTTTTTTCACCTCTGGCACCTTTAGCCTGGGATCATTGTTTCAGTTATTAGTTTATTTCTAGTTAGTTGTGTTTTATCATCTTACTAGTCCCTTAGATTCTTAATTTATGCTTGCCTTTCTTTAGTTTAGTTTCTGTTTTGTATCTATACTACTGGTTATGTTAGATTTAATTATCTTGTGGCCTTTATTATCACTGTAGTTCTGTTATATCTGTTCCTTCTTATTTTGGTTAGAGTCTTCCATGCTTGGCCCATTATCGTGTCCCTTGCTAGGTTCTGTTTATTCCCTACACCTACCGGCTCATTATCCTTCCTTTCCTTCAGCCTGATTGGATCCCTCATTCCACCTGTGCCTCATTATGCACTTATTGTTTCCCTCCGTTACGTCCTCTTTAAGTTCAGCTTACTGTCAGATTCATCGTTAGGTCCTCCGTCTTCATCCGTGGTTATACTGTGTTTGCGGGGCACCGGGATTCTGTTCCCCTGTCTACCCTGTAAGTTGCGTTATTAATTAAATCTTCTTCAAACTCGCAGATAAGACCGAGCTCTTGTCGGCGCTTCGGTTTGGCACCTAAAACACTGACAAGAGGTGTAACTGTGACCTGCATGTTCTAACAGGAATCAATTAACAAAATGAAACCTAAAACAAAAAGCTGGATTTGCATTGAACTAACCCCTCTGCACTCGGCAAAGACAGGTTACTGGTATCATGACACAGCAAGGTTTTAAAAAAGTAACATTTTCAAAAAATGTTGGAAAAGTCTTGTTAAGGTTAACAATCCACAGTTAGCAAGTCATGGGCAGAAATGTCTATGTAGCAGCTGATTGAGGGCTGTACAGTAGCAGATAGCTCAAGTAAGTAACTGTATAATATATTTCTCTTACTCCTCTGTTACTTTATAAAGAACAGCAAAACCATTGAAACTACTACAAGAACAGAATGAATAGAATAGAAACTTTTTTGTGTTATGCAATTGTGAATAAATATGGATTGTATATCATGGAATAAACAAGGATAGTCAAATAAAATTTCCCTTATAGTCCCACAGAGGGGAATTTTTGTGCCTGCGTTTAACCCATCCCTCAGGGAGCAGTGGGCTGCCTACACTAAGTGGCGCCCGGGGAGCGATCTGGAGCTAAGCGTCTTGCTCAAGGACCCATATTGAGAGTCTGCAGGGATCGAACCGGGTATTTGCTACCTTCTCACAGTGCAAGAGTACTGCTCTAACCACCAGGCCACCACTCCCTCAGAAATAAACACGCATAATAAAAGTGTACTTCTATGTATGTGTGAAAATAGGCAATTGCATCCTGTAAGCGTGGTCAGATAAACATAGACTGAAAAGTAAAGTGTGCCAGTTTTTTAGGTAAAGTCAGGGCATCAAATGATAAATAAATGTAAGAACTAACTTTAATACACAAGCAAAAATGTATATGTTTTGTAATGAGCAACTGTAGGAACAATTGTTGCCCTCTCTTTTGGATTGAAATAACTAGCAAATGTTATGTTTTGTGTTTTAAAGCAAAAATAAATCGTAAAGTTATTACTTGTACACCAGGCAAATCTCATGACCGCCCATGACTACTAGGTATAATCTACCTTAGTTCTTTTTAGTCCGTGAACAATTTTAATTAAGACAAGGGAGGATTGTAAACTGTTTATGTCCAAGCCTAAGATCAGCTGATCTTGACTAGTGACGGATGAGGTATGTGGATTTGAGGGTAGATAAGTTTCCAATTTCATGATATCAGCGTGCCCATCAGTGGCACAGCAAAACAACCACCAGGTCTTCAGACAATGACTGCATTGATTGAAAAAGGACTACAGGGAACCTTTTTGCTTTACCTTATTTCTCTCTAGTGTCATATTCTCATTTTTCTTCTTCTTCAATTTAAATTCTTCATATATATATATATATTTTCAAGTTTGTCTTACCTTTATAAAAATAGCATTGATGTGAAAGGTGGAAAATTGGTGATGACATGAAATACGCCACTAGGCATCTCTTATTGCCAGCATTAAATTCTCTGCTGTGTTAATTAGACTAGATAAACTGGAACCGGTGTTTGTTCTGCCTACATCATTTTACTCAAAACAGGACCCATGCACTGTTACATACTTAAATATACATCCAGATGCACTTAAATCCGTCCATGCTCACATATACCGGCTGACTTAAATCAACACCTTTGTACTCAGACCCTCGCTAACTCGCAGCGAAACAAACCCAGCTGCCTGCATGATTGCAGCGATGAAACAAAACACTCAAAGCAAATCGCAGTGGTCCTAAAGCATTACGTTGACTGGCCTGATAAACATCTCAGAATAAGGCTCAAAATAATGATCTACAGATCACTAGTTTGAAAGGGATCGTAATCAGGTTCTTTTTGCAGTATGTGGAAAAACTGCTTCCCAACTCTTTGTGGGAACAGAAATTAATTTGGAGGAGGCTTGATTCCTTAGGTCGTCCATACAAATACCAATCCTGCTGAAAGTGCAACATAACCCCAGAGACCCCCTGTTTAACATGGGATACGGTGTCATGGTGTGTCTGCCCTCATGATAAATGATTGTTTGGAGCAGCTTCCTTCTCTGCATACCGTCTTGTTGATTACCACCCAGAAGCAGCGGAGTATCTAGTTTACAAAAAACTGACTCAAACCATCTCTCAGTTAACTATTCGATTATGGGACAGCAATTCTGAATTTTATTTAAACCTGATTGGCCTGGCTGCATTCTCACTGGGCCCGGCTAATTTTTCAAGCTTCGATGGGCAGACTGCAGTTTAAGAACGAGACACATGTCTTTCACCTGCAAAAACCTTCTCTCACCTTTACTTAGTTGGGATTCAGTTTTCTGTTCTGTAAGAAACAGCGCTGCAGAACAATGCTCTCAAAGACATCTGTTTCAGATATTAAGCAGACTTCCCTCAAGTATACTGGGTAATCCCACCCATTGAATTCTAATGCTAAGAAAATCACCCCCACAGTGGTGGCTTGTCAATAGCGGGTGCCACCCATCAAAATTGCAGGAGAAAAGGTGTAGACACAGTAAACATAAAATATAAAGTATAACACATCTGTTCTCGCCCTCTGGCAGCTATGGTGGGTAGGTGATGGGTGTGAATGTCATTCAAACATTCGGATGCAAACAGAAGATTTAAACGACAGCAAGGAGACAGGAAAGGATGGTAGCAAAAGAAAATTATTTATTATCAAAATAGCAATAATTTTATGAGGCTTTTGCTTGAGAAAAAAAAGATAAAAGAACTTTTACCGGACTGACCAGTTTTAAAAATCCAACAGCTGGCAAGTGAGCGTGGAGGGATTTATTTTTAAGTAGAGTTTATTGATGTGGTAATGTCCGAACTCTAGTTCAACTCCCTCTTGAACTTGATAATGTTTCTTTGTGGCCAGGTTATGGGGACCTTGCTAATGGAACTGACCACATATTTGTATTAATTTTTTTCTGGTGTGCCGCAGTGTTCAATTCAGGGTTGTGCAGTTTGCTCTGCAGCCCAGTGGGGGGGGGGGGGGGGGGGGGGGGGATAACACACAGGTTGTCATTTGTTTGGTCCAATGATAAAACCCAAATTATCCAGGAGACATTTTAGAGGATTTTGTTGCTGTTGTTCTGGCTCAGCGATCCACAAAGGATCAGTTATGATCCTGTAGATGAGTGGTTCCCATCCCTGGTCCTCAAGCACCTCTAGCCTGCGTGTGTTGATGTGTTTCTGTTGCAGCACACCTGATTCAAATGGTTGCATGACTTCCTCAGCCCCCATCAAGGGCTGCAGAAGCCTCTTTATCACTCGTTCATGTAGGTCAGGTGTGTGGCAGCAAGGCAAACCACTGTTGTAGACAACAGAGGATAAAACATTTGTTTCTACATCCTCTGCTTGTGGTTAGAACTCAGCGGTGGAATAATTTTCAGCACCGTTCCTTGGGTTTGAATGCCTGAGAAATGAAGAATTTTTAAACAAATTACCTTAAATAATAAATGTCACACACAATTTCCATGATTGGTGAAAAGCAGCATTAAACAGTTTTGGAAGTTATAACATTTAAATGTAAACTATAGACAACATCTGCTCCTGGAAAAAAAAATCCTTCGACAGAAATGGGGGAGAAAAAAAAAGTATTCTGAAAGCAGCAGCTGAGTAAAACCTAATAATGAGACTGAAATCATTAATCAGACTAAACACATGAAGTCAGCTGGGGCGGAGTTGAGTCTGCCCAGAGAAAATACACAATTGTGAATGTAAAAGGGAGATTTAATCCTCTGGATTATTTGGTTTTCAGTCATTTCTTCAGCAAATTTAAAAACGCTGATTAAGATCTTGTCTTGTTATACGCTTAATGTGGATCCATGTCACAGATCATTCATCAGTTTTTCTACTCAATCAAAGAGCAGGAAGTGTTGTAAGTGCACTAGACTGAAGAAGTGATAACAACTATGTTTAGAGTATAGTAGCAAATGTGATTATCTCAGCCTCCAAAATTGCTTATTTTTGTTTTAGAGGAATATTTGTACATTTGGTATCCCTAAATCAGGGCTGATACCAAAGTTAATGAAATCATCGTAAAAAAAAATAAAAGTATAGTGTTTAAGTTATGTTGCACAGCATGGTGCTTTAATTGGACTCACAAAAATAATTTCTTCACTATTCAACACCTGAAATATTTTTTTAACTCAGGAATAATTTGTGACAGTCTCAGCTCCTATGGTCAGTAATACTTCACATTATTGTATCAGTCTTATATTTTGGAGGTTTATGAAGATGTATGTGGTATAGGCTAAAAAAAGCACAGCAGCAACATATTTCTATAAATATCATGCAGTAGGATTCATTATTTGATCTCCAGCTAAAACCCAGCTGCCTGCCACACATTTTCTGGACATATCGAAACCTTTGGTAGCGTGTTGAAACTGTGATGTAATATATAACACACAAATACCACAACATTTACCTGACGGCTTCACAAATGGAATAGCAAGGACCCAATTATAACATGAGCTGGTATGCTTTGCTATGCAGATGCTCTGTCTGCCATGAAGAAGATTCACTCACCTCAACATGGTGAAAGCTTGGAGTGGCTCCAACAGACTGGCACTCAAACCTTTTGTTGATTAATTCATTCAACAAACAATTATTTGACAATTATTTGACCCTTAGGGACCATTCACAGAACACTGATTATCCATCACTAAATTGTGAGGGGTGCTTAGATAAGGAAAACAAATACACAAAAGGAGAAGGTGACATCACTGCAAAGGTAACATAACCTGTCCTGACGCAACAGCAAACTTTTATGTTTCCCCACTTTATTCCAACACATATGCACTACATAAAATGCATATCAATGGAAACACATGCTTGAAATGCATGACATGATTTTATGCTTCACACCATGCCTTTCGCTGTGGTCAGAAATGGTGTAAACTTTTAGATTTTGTACACAGCATCATCAACGATTGTATGCTTCTATGCTTTCCAGGCCTTATAGTCATTTAGAAAATATAGTGGCTGCATCACAACCAGCTGATTCACCAACTCCACCGATAAGGTCAATTGTCAGTGTCCACCACCTTAATTTCTCTCATTCTCAAGGTGATGTGACATCTCAGAACAAGTAAGAGATGAGGCCAGATCTTGTTGTGATCTGGCCTGTCTGCAACCTGCTACTCCTCCCACGCTGTGTTAATTAAGCCTCATCTGCAAACCTGCGTCTCTGCTGCTCTGCAGTCAACTCCATTCCACACATCTGTGTCTTGGTCTCCATAAACTCACCACAGACAGCAAGACAGTGCCAGATTATTGAATCCTTTCAGCGAGTAGATGTCCAGCAATTATTTTTTATGCCTGTTTACCACGTGCTGACCACGTTTTCTGGATTTTCCTATGTTGCCAAGCTCTTGCTGGACATCTAGCTAAGCTTCTGTTTTCTGGATCAAAAACCGGACTGTTCCCATGACTACTAGTATTGTCTTGCCCTTTGGATCCATTTGTCCTCCTCAGTCCATATTTCCCACACAAGACCCACGCCTGTATCTCGGACCCGAACCACGCCTCAGCCAACCTGCTTTTCTCCTCTGCAGTGAGTAAGCCAGCTCTCACCTCTGCCTGATTTCCTGCCTGCTCCCTTCAGAGGATCTTTGATTGTCATCCTGGTTTTTGAATGTAGACCTTTTTAAACACAACCCGTGCCTGACTCAAATATCGGGTTCCCTGCCTGACAACCACATAACACTATTATCCATAATAACTTCAAACAAGATCACTTCAAAATTTATAACCTTTTAAACTCACACAATGTGTTTTGGAATACAGCATGTAGAGATGTGTGGCAAGTTAGGAAAGAGTTATGGCAGCTTTAATAGTAATTTCAATGTCTTTAGTCTCTTCTTTAAAATTTAAACGAATGTAAAACAGAACTGCAATTTTTGTTACTATGAAACACTAAAAAAAGCTCAAGAGCCTCTATCTGTCAAAAGTTATGAATCCTGATAAATGAAACTTCTGCCTGCTGGAGTGCAAAAATATCCAAGCTGAGACAATTATTTCCATATGACATGCTCTATGTAACTAATACACATACACACACACACACCACGGACATTCACCATTTTTTTTTTTTAACATTTGTTTCAGCCACACACATGGCAGCTCAGGATGTTTTGGCCTGAATGCTCGGACCTGGACGATGTTCAGGCTGCTGTCAGTGTGTTTGGTTTTGACTCCTGATAGATTCATCAGCACTGCACGCTTTATCACACAGTCCACATCTCGAAATCACAATACTCCTTCTAATCATTCAGTACCCAATTACTGTATCAGTTCACAGTCTAACTAAATCTGTCGATGGCTTTTTTTCTCACAGTTAGATCGTTAAATCTGTCACTGTATGCTTTGATTAAATTCCCTCAAACTGGGTCTTTCCAAGGTAGTGTTTTCAGTGGAATAAATTCAGCATGAAATGTTTTTTAAGTCAAGTCATTATGACCGTAGGCTTTGGCCAGATTCTATCTTACATGGAAAGAACTTGGCTTACATTTTTATTAGATTAGGTTCTTGCTGGCGTTCTTAATAAGCTATGTTATTAATGTATACATTAATAGATATCTCAGAGCTTTAATAGGACACTTGTCTTTTTAAAGTGATGAAAAGAGTATCATGCAGGTATACAAGAAGAAGTACATGCATGCTGGAGGGACCCATGTTTGTTTCTGGCTTCATTGAAACTTAATAGTGTGTTTTAGGTTAGAGCTTAATTCATGTTGGCTGATCCCTTTTAGGGAGACCTCCTGTGAGTTCCCCCTTAAACTTATTATTGCTTCGGTGTGGCGGCCATAGTCTCCACAGTGCTTTGGAAAAGTGTTCAGACCCCTAGCATTTATTCATGGTTTGTCATATTACGCTTTCAACTTGTAATGTATTTTATGGGAATTTCACGTGATAGACTAACACAATGTAGCTCAAATTATTGAAAGTGGAATGGAAAGCATACAAAAGTTTAACCTTTTTTTTAATAAATAAAAATTGTAACATTTCAGGTGCTGCTAAAGAGTTACCTAGCATTGCAAGGCAGGTCTCTGAGTTATTGGCAGGATCTTTGGGAGTTAGGTTTGGGTTTTGACTGTTTGTGTTTTCATATTTTACCTATTGTTTTGTTATATTCTATGAGTCTTGACATATTTTATTAATTTCTGTGTTCATTATCTTCTCTGAGTGTTGCCATATCAGTTCGGTCCATCAGGTTTGGTTTCTTAGGTTATTCTTGGCTTCTGTTCTGTGCATTCAGTTTTTAAATTTTTTTTTTTTATATAATAGTTCTCTGTTAAGGTACGTTCACAATGAATGCAAACAAGGCAAATGTTTCTCTGAACATGTTAGGGATAACATGTTCAGAGAAACTCCTGTAGGTGCCTTTACAGAGGGATAACATGTTCTTATCTTTTCGAGCCATTGCGGTGAGTCTGATCCAGCGTTCCTGTGTTTGCCTGTTTGGTTCTGACCCTCTTTGTGCCTCGTGATATCTGAGCCAGCCCAATCCCTGTAACTTGTTATTTCTACCTGTTCTGTCTGCCTGCCTGTGTTACCTGACCTGGTTTTGTCTTTTGGATTTGCTGAGCTCACCTGATCCCTGCCAGTTAGTCTGCTCACCTGTGTACCGTTCTGACCACTGAGTCTGCCTGTTCCCTGTCTTGTCGGACTGGGTCCTCCGTCTCAGAGTTATTACATTATATACTATTTTGTGTTGCTCTGTCAAATAAAATCCCTAAAAAAATACATTGAAGTTTGTGTTTGTGACAAATGTCAATAGCTTTGCATTTAGACACACAAGAACAAACTGAATGTACCAGTCTGAACAACACATTTGATTGTCTTGGAAGAGCCAGGTTTTTTTCAACTCCGACTTCTGGCTAAAGTTAAACCCTTTCTGAATCAAACGGACCTTGGAAAGGCTGTACATGCTTTTTTTTCAGCTCCCGCAATGACTATTGCAGAGCAATTTATGTTGGAATAAACCAGGGCTCCCTAAATCGGCAAAATTTGTTTAGAAATGCTTTTGGCCCATAACAGCCGTTCTACACTGCATGATTTTGTAAATCAATTGGTTTGCTTTTATTTTTCTTCGTTCTGGTTTGTATTTTCTGCACTATTAGAAAGCACTTTGGCCCAGCAGTGACTGTTCAAAAGTGCTATACAAATACAATTGGTTTGCTTGACTGAGTCAGTAGGAATAAAAGACCAATAAAGGGCAGATTTTATTAAATTATGAAAGAACATTTTCTACCTTGAAATACATCTCGATCATTTTTAATCATCGCTGCCACAGCCTATAGATTCCCACTGGGAACATTCCTCTTCACAGTGATAGCAATCCAGCATTACTTCATCATCCATAGCATTTTCACTCCATTCAGTGCTCCCCAAAGTCCTTTAAGTTGAAAATAATTTGAGCTCCAGTGGGGAATAAGAGTACATTGTCATTGGCTCAGACTATGATTGGCAGCGCAGGGGAGAGTTTTAAACTGAGTGGGCTAAACGCAACCTCCGACCCCGCAGAAACAACAAATATCCTCACTGGCCCCAGCTGTCTGTGGGGCTAAATGCCTGATCACCACGGAGCCACGCTGGCCACTCTGTGTGGAAGGGGTCATAGTTCAGAAGTAAAAGGAAATGTGGGATTACCAAAGATTTCACTACATACAGTATGTAAGGTTTTCTATCAGTGTTGAGCAATCTGCAGAACCTCTGTACTTTCACTGTGTGAAACATCTGTTTGTGTAGCATCCCATTGTTGCTGACAGAATAAATGTTCTGTTTCTGATTTCTTTTGAGGATGGTTGTTGTTTAGAGTCCCCAAGAGTTTACTTCGAATACATACTATGATGACGCTAAAAGAGGTGGTCTTGTTAATTTGGCATGTACATTTGAAGGCTTTTTAATTACTCTTGTAATAAGATGATCTTTAAAGTTTTTAATGTTCTTTGTAAATAATGTATTAATAGGGCCTGTGGTATAGTGGGTTATGTGCGTGTGTCTGAAATTGGGGACCTGGGTTTGAATCCTGGTTGCATCAGGAAGGCCATCTGGTGTAAAATCTCTGCTAAGTCTGTCAGCAAGTTGTAATGACTTGCTGTGGTGATCCCTGAATATGGGAGCAGCCAAAAGGACTCATCATTGATGTACAGCCTGCTGAACGTGTTAGTGTAAAGATCCTGCTCTTACAGACTACTTTAGATACAAAACTAATTTAAAACAATACAACATTATGCTACCCTAAACCTTTATTCCCCAGAAATTAATTACCTTGAACCCTGAGGTCCTGTCCATAGTAACCAATGTTTTGAAAAACTAAATTTCTTCAGTGCTTGGGTTTCACTTCCATGTGCAGATTAAGTCTTTGAGAACAAAAACCGGAGCATTGTTAAATAGTTTTGAAAGTGGAGATTTTTAAAAGCATCCATTTTTGGTGAATCCATGGGGACTGGATATTGAGAAATTATTCAAATTGGTAACCCTGAAGGTCCCTATGACAGGCCCTCTGCCACTTTCTGGGCAAGAAACCATAGAATAGAGGAGCTGTTTTTAATGTTTTTTTTTTTTTCAACATTTGTCACATTATCCTGACTCTGCTTCAGTTAAATTTGAAATGTAAGTTGCTAAAGTTATATTACTGAGAGGAAAGGAAAAGGATTCAATTTGTGTCAAAAAAGACACAAGTTAAATTTGTGGGTAACACAAATTTAAGTTAGCTTTATGCTTGATGCATGTACATCACAAAATGAGTAGTAGTAGCATTTATGCTCCGTTCACTATTCTCCTAGACTCTAGAGGGCATGGTTTGCACTCCTACGCCAAGCACATTGCACCCCACAACACGTAGAAGTAGAAAACAGTTGTTTCAACATTTAAGCCACTCACTTTCTTCTAAAGGTGCATTCACATCGAACGCAATTTCGGAGACAAAGTCGTCACTTTTGCGTGCTGTGGCTCGTCTGACATATCACCAGCAATTCGCGCAGCGGGCGACAAGCCAGAAATACAGAAGTACAATGGCGCCATCTAGTGACGCTTTCACTCACCTGCCAGTCCAGTCTGCTCCCTCACTCATCTCCAGGCTTGGTAATCTCTGGATATGTCTCGGTTGTAATAATTGGTTGAGTCTTAAAAAAATATGGGCGTGGGAGCCAAAATGATGTAATATGGCCGCCCGGACCTCGCTGATGCGTCAAGCGTAGACTTGGCTTTAGCAATCCTTGAGATCTTCTTCTTTTGAATTTTTAGGTCACTAGTAGCATTGTCTCCACCTGGAAACACTGAACAACTTTTGGACAAAGTCAATGCGGTTTAATTTTTTTTTTATTAAAAATCATGTTAGAAAAAAATATCCAGGTTCTTTTAGAGAATGTTAAAACTGTTGTGAGGACAAAGTAAGGGTTCTGCAACTATGCACTTGGCAGGATGGTGTGTGTAACATGGATTTGTGTTGTGTTCAACACTGAAAAGGAAGTCATGTTGCTTTGGTATCAGGAGGTGTGATGGATACTGGCGGGCCCATTTATATTAAAGCCATCTTCGGGTGTTCCCACGAAACTCAGCAACACCGTCCGTCCGTCCGTCTTCTTCCGCTTATCCGGGGTCGGGTCGCGGTGGTAGCAGCTTCAGTAGGGAGGCCCAGACGTCCCTCTCCCCGGCCACTTGGGCCAGCTCCTCAGGAGGAATCCCAAGGCGTTCCCAGGCCAGCCGGGAGACATAGTCCCTCCAGCGTGTCCTGGGTCTTCCTCTGGGCCTCCTCCCGGTGGGACGTGCCCGGAACACCTCACCAGGGAGGCGTCCAGGAGGCATCCTGACCAGATGCCCGAGCCACCTCAACTGGCTCCTCTCGACGTGGAGGAGCAGCGGCTCTACTCTGAGTCCTCCCCGGATGACTGAGCTCCTCACCCTATCTCTAAGGGAGAGCCCAGACACACTACGGAGAAAACTCATTTCAGCCGCTTGTATCCGGGATCTCGTTCTTTCGGTCACGACCCAAAGCTCGTGACCATAGATGAGGGTAGGAACGTAGATCGACCGGTAAATCGAGAGCTTCGCCTTTTGGCTCAGCTCTCTCTTCACCACAACGGATCGGTACAGCGCCCGCTTCACAGCAGACGCTGCACCAATCTGCCTGTCGATCTCCCGCTCCATCTTCCCCTCATTCGTGAACAAGACCCCAAGATACTTGAACTCCTCCACCAGGGGCAGCACATCCTCCCCAACCCGGAGAAGGCACTCTACCCTTTTCTGGTTCAAGACCATGGTCTCGGATTTTTTTAAATAGGGGGACCACCACCCCAGTCTGCCAATCCAGGGGAACTGCCCCCGATGTCCACGCAATGTTGCAGAGCCACGTTAACCAACACAGCCCCACAACATCCAGAGCCTTAAGGTTCTCCGGGCGAATCTCATCCACCCCCGGGGCCTTGCCACCGAGGAGCTTTTTAACAACCTCGGCAACCTCAGCACCAGAGATGGGAGAACCTGACCCAGAGTCCTCAGGCTCTGCTTCCGCAATGGAAGACGTGTTGGTGGGATTAAGGAGGTCTTCGAAGTATTCCGCCCACCGAAACACAACGTCCCGAGTCGAGGTCAGCAGCACACCACCCCCACTATAAACAGTGTTGGTACTGCACTGCTTCCCCCTCCTGAGACGCCGGATGGTGGACCAGAATCGCTTCGAAGCCGTACGGAAGTCTTTCCATGGCCTCTCCGAACTCTTCCCACACCCGAGTTTTTGCCTCGCCGACCAGCCGAGCCGCCTGCCGCTTCGACTGCCAGTACACATCAGCTGCTTCCGGAGTCCCACAGGCCAAAAAAGCCCGATAGGACTCCTTCTTCAGCTTGACGGCTTCCCTCACCACTGGTGTCCACCAGCGGGTTCGAGGGTTGCCGCCGCAACATGCACCGACAACCTTGCGACAGCAACACATCTGATATATTTCTGGGGAAAAAAACAAACCAGCAAGCAAACACAAATCATGGATTTGGTTTATGCTAATGAAAGAAATTACTGCCCCTCCATACCTCCCAATGCACTTGTAAAATAGCCTTTTAAATCTCATCTTATTTTCCATAAAGGGTTGAGTGTTTTTTTGTTTGTCTGTTTTTTACCATATGGCTCAATCATTTAAAACTATATTCATGACATGACTGTGTCAAACTAATGAACATTTGATGTGTTCATTTTATTATCATTCCACTTCCAGTATACAGTGTGCATTTTGCTGAAAAATGTGTTTAAAAAAAGATGCATCTTGTCCACATGCAGACTGAGAAAAGAGCAAAGAATAAAGCACTCTTAAATTAGACGTTTCATAATATGCATTTAGGTATTGCTCTGTAAAAGCATTTTACTGTATTTCCCTGCCTTTGTACATCATTGTAGCGTCACCTTTTAAAATGTATGCGTAAATCTTACCTGTGTTAATTGCTTTTAAAATGTTTATAGTCAATAGAAATATGGTGGAGATGCATGTTTGTACAGATGGAAAGCTAAGTGGCCTCTGCTGTCTGATTACTCGGCCTTGTGAATTTCACAGGACGATAAACAGCCCGCTGCTCTGCTTCCACTGAGAACAACTCTGGGATCTTACTTAAATGTCAAATGAGAGGGGATAAAGTATCTCACCTTTGCGCCTAGTGTAACAAATCAGAGGTAAACAGGAGGAAAGTTCAGCCGCCAGAAGACGTGGCATTAATTCTCATGTATGTGGTAAGAAGCTCCTCCGCTCTCTGGTTAACAAGACACAGACTTGAGTTCTCTGTCAAACCTGGAGGTTGGCAGAGATGTATCTCTTCTGTGCTGCAGTAAAGTCATCATCAAATGGTGATAAGTTACTATATGCACTAAAAGTCCGAACTAGAGGTGGCCCCAATACTTCAGTGGATTTTGGTTTATTTCAAACACAATTAAACATATTGACAGCAATAACAAGTTATATCTTCACCTATTAATTTTTGTTCTTTCATCTTTATACAGGAGTAGGTAGAAGTAGAAACTTATAGCTTTTTAACAAACCCAGTCAACCAAAACTGAATTATTTACGCTGTCTGATCCAAGTAATTTAAGATTCATCAATTACAATACAATGTCCTGAAAGCAAGGCAACGGATGTGTATCATCGTGGTGCAGAAAAACAGAACACAACATTCTGTCGGTGGTAGACTGCCTGTGAAAGTTTCAAATATAAAAATGCCCGTAATGCATACCAATGCGTGCTAGCCTACTTAAAGCACTGGCTTTATGATGTTTAGAGGCATACAAAAATGATGAATAAACAGAAAAAGTTCACTTAGCTGTCTATTTAAGCCCAATTATTAACATTAACTACCAAAGTGTCTTAAGTGGAGCTACATGGCAGTTTGGTGATTAATATTGTTAATGGTTTAACAGCAGTGTAATATGTCAACTCTGTCATAAAACAGTAAGATTATGTACCCTGTGTTCTCAGCTTTATAGAAGATTAATGAAGTCACTTTTCATTACTATGCACAGCACAACGTTGATTTATTTCACTTACAAATTTTGCAGCATAATGCCAGGAAAAGAGCAGTTACAAAAGTTGAAATAAATCTACTGTGTTTTTTTAGTTATTAATTTTAATTTGGCAATTTGGCAATTTTTTTTTGGGACAAGTATGTGCCCCCAAAAAATGTCTGTGCATTTGCCTGATAATCTGTGTAACAACATTATGGATTATAGTCAAACCTGAAACAGGTATGAATATAATTAAGACGCTAATTGCAAACAGATGCAAATTCTCAGTTATCCGGGTCATCACAACAGTAAACAGGCTTAAATTGGAGGCAACCGGACTTTCGCTCAGTTCTTTCTGAAGAGGTTTCGACACCTATCCAGGAGTCTTTGTCAGTTCTGGTAGCTCGCACTTGAGCTTTAACAATGTATATATTCTATCCAAGCAAACAATACCGTTTTAATTTCAGTTCTTCACATTTTTTTGTAAGGAAAACCATGCTGGTTACCTGAACCAGATTACAGAAGAAGATAATATTTGCTATTCATAGCAAGAGGAGGAATTTTATCCTTTATCTGTTATTCCCCAAAACAGGAGGGTAGAGCATAGAGACGTTTGCAAAATGAGGGCACACGCCTGACAAATAGTCATACCCTCCAGTAAATCTCCCTCTCTCATAATTTGATATGATACCTTCCAGCTCATATAGTCACACTTTGACATGTTAAGATTTAGCTTGCACTGGCCGGGACATATATCTGCAGTCTGGCTTGTACAAGAGTGACCTGTGATCTTTATCTGTGACCCAGGAATGCAGTGGCTGTTAGGAGTCTCCTTCTGAATAACAGCAGACATTGTTTTAATCTTCATATCAGGTTTCCTGAGGGTCCTGCTGTCTCTTCTACAAAAGCCTCGGCAGCAGTAATGCTGCAGAGGGAAATAAATTATTTTATGGGGTAGTAGATGTTGCTCATCTGTTGTGAAGTGGCTATTTTCAAGTTTTCATCGCTGTGTTTTAATCCAGATGACTAATATTATCCTATTGAAGTTTAGTTCACCTCTCTGATCAAAACTTTAACATTTTAGAAATGGCAGTGTAAGTTTTTTTGTTTCCTGTTTTAATGTTGTTGAGTGAATGCAGCCGCTGCTCTTACTGCGTTGTTTTTCCTAGGCTGTCTGGAAAAGGCTGAAATGAAGTTTCAGCCTTTTCCAGATTTAGATAAGAATGCAAAAAAGGAAAATGGGAGAACTGGAAAAATATTTTTACAGACATAATTCCATTTGCAACTGTCTAAAAATTGAGTTCCTTCCTCCCTTTGTCATGCCCTTCCTTATATCATTCCTCCTAATTTTTCTCTCTATTTCATTCCTTTTTTACTTTTGCTTTTAGCTTTATCCCTCCTTTCGTCTGTCCTTCCTCACTCGTGCCCTCCCTCCTATTTTTCTGTCCCCACTTGAGTTCTTCCCCCATTCCTTCCTTTATTTCCTTGTTGTGCTCCTTCTTTAATTTTCTTCTCAATACCATCCCTTCCTCTCTTTCCATCCTCTGAGGGTGCAATTTTATAAGCCTTGGACTCTTTCTATTCTTCTTCAAACTAAAAATTGTTTTATTTTATGGTTCATTATTGTTCTTTTATTTTTTTCCTTTCTTTGTTTATGCTTTCAAAACAAGATTTATTAATTCACAGTTGTGCCTTACCTCCTTTCCTTGTCTCTTACTTCCTTCCTTCCCTTCTTTCTTGTCTCCTATATATCTTTTCTTGTGTCCTGATTCCTTACATCCCATCTTTGTTGTGCCTCTAATCTTGAACAAGCTCTGAATTATGAATACCGACTGTTATCATCAGGATGGAGGTAAAGGATTCCACAGTTTAATAAGGTTAAACTGAAAAAGTGTTTTGCACATCAGCAAATCCTGAAATTGAACATGGAACATTAGCCGTTGTGGAATACCATGAATTCCTCATCTTACAATGTGTACTTTTTTCCCCTTTGTATTCGTCCTTCCTTGTAGCCACTTTCCTTCAATCCACCCTTGTGTCCTTATTTCTTTCCTTTGTTTTCTCCTTCTAGCCTCTGGCTATCTGTGTTCATAGTGACCTTTAGTATCTTATATCTAAAAATGAATGCAAAGGACTAAAAACTCTGGAAAGCTTGAGCATGTAGGAGTATTGCGTCTGCCATAGGCCCGCAGTGAGAGATTGATAAACGAGCAGTTTGCGGATTAGAGTACTAAATGACTTGGAGTTGAAAGTTTAAAAAACATTTTTCACAGCCAGTCCGCTACCCAAGCGGTATTGCACATGGATCATCGAGATAACAAATCCATTAAGGTCCTTTTGATATTGCACTGCATACTTCTCCCTCTCCGTCGAGGTCTCGTCCGTTACGAAACAACGGAAAGGCCGTGGGTGGCAACAGGAGGTTTGTTTCTGAACACACTTCCGACTTGATTCCCTTGGAAAAAAAAACATATGCTGTTTATTTCTTGCAAAAATATAGACCAAATACTAGCCGACAATTTCTTACAGTTAAGACGTGAATGAAAGTTAACTTGGTCTGGTCAAAACGCGATTTATTTCGCCTTCCTGTTGTCCCACCTGACATTTGTCAAACAAAAGACTCTCTCCGTGCTCTCCCTCTTAATTAATGGAAGGGTCTAAAAAGGTACTAAACTACTTTTCCAAGTATAAGAATTAATGACACATTTTTATACTAACTCAAGCATATTCTTACAGTTTTAAAGCAAAAGGAGCCGAAAGGAGTAACCAAACAATGCGTGAATATTTTCTCTTATATGACGTTCCAACTAGCAGAGGTGGAGTTTCATCAGCTGTCCCGGCGATAACATCAATATGCAAAGCTGTGTTTGTTTATTAAAACAACACAATCCGAACGCTGGGGTGTCTCTAACTGGCAGGGCGTTTTCACCACTCTCTTGACAAGCTGACAAAGTCGTGCAGCCAAGTGTGGACGTAAACACACAGAGCCTCATTCCCTCTGTCCTCCTGGCTCCGTCCGCATTCCTCCACTGTTCGCCTCTCTCTCCAGCTCAATGGATCGGCTCAGAGAGGCATTGATCCTGCTTGTTCTGGTTCACCAAGGCCTGAAGTTCCCTGTTCAAATCAACAGGAAAGGAATCCTCCCTGTCCTCTGGGACAGCTAATAACTTTTAAAGGGGGAGAAAAAAAAAAGGTTCTGGGGGGTCTTGTAAACCCATCAGTCTCGACGGTGTCCGTTTAGCTTCTCAGCACAGAGCATTCCTGGATGCTCTTAAATGAGAGTTTGCAGGCAACCTCTGAGCCCCAGAGATCATCAGAGTTTTATGGTTGTCCAATAAAAACCTGGTTCTCTGGTTCAGAATCTCTCTAACTCGTCTCCCCTCTTCAAACCGAATACCCTGTGCGTTTCTCCATTCAAAGATCGCGGAACAACTTGGTAAACTCAAAATTATTCTCTAGTTTATTAGTTATCATCCTACATAATCGTGTGATATTAACAGGGTTTTATCTGAGTTTGGCCCTTTTTTTAAAACCACAAAACATACAGTTTTTAATTTAAAGTTTAAACAGAAACTACTTGTTTGATTCTCTACATCCACAGAAAGGGTTGTGAGTAAAAATGACACATCAGAGGTAACAAGGAAGCTGAGATCAAATTGGCTGCAAAGTCTACGTTTCAAAGCGTCAATTTTAATCAATGTAAAAACATCGAGAAGCAATTGGAACCCATTAATGGTAATGTAGGAAAGCAGTTTGTTTTTTCCCCAGCTGTAAAACCCAGGGTAAGCATGTTGAAACAATGGTTTTTCATGCTCTCTGGAGTTCCTTTTATTTCTTGAAGTCAGGGCCTTGCCAAAGTATTTACACCCCTTTAATATGCAGTAATTCAATACTTTACACCTTTTACTGCAATAACAGTCATGGATCTGCTGAGGGTCTTTACAAATGTTGCCTCAACAGATTTCATTGTGCACTTTATACTTTGAATCATCTTTTTTTTACTGAATCTTACTCATCTATAAATAAACTCTCTTTGCCTTTATAAATAAACCTCTCTTCCTTTCTCCTACTTGTTTTGGGTTATTGTCCTGCTGGAAGCGGATTCTCCTCCCCAGTGTCAAGTCTTTTGCAGAACATTCCAGGTTTTCTCCAAGAGTTGTTCTGTATTTAGCTCCATCCCTTTAACTCTTTCCTTCTCCTTTATCCCCGATGGACATCATCATTCCCACGGCATGATGGTGGATTACACAGCATGGATGGTGTGTTCAGGGTTATGTGCGAAATTTAAGTAGCGTCAAAAGATTTGGTCTCATCTGACCAGCGCACGTTTGTCCACACATCTGCTACGACCTGCGGTGAACTGTAAAAGGGATTTTTCATGGCATCTTTTCTCCACTCTCCTGTAAAGGATAGAATAGCTGAGTCTAAGCCTAGATCCTACTACCTAAGCCGTAGATATTCTTAGCTGTGTCCCTCATCAATGATCTGCTTGCCTGACTGCTCAGTTTAGGTGGACAGCCCTGTCTTGGTAGATTTACTGGGTCATATTCTTTCCATTTTCAAGTGATGGACTGAGCAGTTGTATGTGAAGCTAGAAAAAAAAGCTTTTCTGACATGATCCCAGATTTCTCACCTCACACTCATGCCCACTCATTTGTGTTGGTCTGTCTCATAAAATCCCAGCAAAACACAATAAAGTTTGTGGTTGAAAACTTGAAACTTGGTTTTGTATGGAACAGGCCCAAGCACTGAAACAGTTCTGCGTTATTTGTTGGCATATCTTTACTTACAACCTTCAAAAATCTGTCAGCAAATTGGCCAACAGGGAAGATAAAGCCATTTCACACAATAAGATAATCCATTGTGGGTGGTGTAAAGATCAAGCAGTAGTTCACCCCTTTAGTTAGGTCCTTTAACAGATTCTAGATGATACTGAAGGAGTCTAACCAACAGAACTTGAATACTTTCCTATATGCGATTGAAAAATTACCCATAAAACCCTGGAAATCTTATAGATCAACTGCAGAAGACTCCTTTTAAATGTTACCAAGAAGGCTGGTTTATTTAGGGGCAACATATAAGGAAATAAATGGTGGTTCAAAATGACAAAAGTCAAGTCAAACATGTGGGTTGAGTAGAAAAAGAATTGCTCATGTTCTCAAGTTAATCACATATCTCTATGGGAGAAAAGATGTAAAAAAAGAAGGTGGAAATTTAATTGGATTCCTTCATGCATTTGCTTTTCTTTTTTCTCTCCTAGTTCCTGCTTGTTTTTGTCTGTCTCCACCTGCACACACATTCACCGTCAGCATCTTACCACGGAGAAACGTGAGATTACTCATTCTCACCTACTATTTTTATGCCTTTGTGTGGTCAGTTTTTATGGGTTTGACCTCCTGTGGCTCGTAATCTCCATCAAACAAACACGGTACATGCTCACACTGTTTTCTTACCTGCAGACCCACAAATTAGAGGTGACATTTTCAGACGGGACGGCTAAATGTGGTCAGGGCTGTGCATAAAACCGGTGACTGGGGTCACTGGCACGGGTTTATACCTATGGTTATGGTGTAGTTGACAGATGGTAGGGCTATGGCTACATCGGGAAATAAATCAAGAAAGAAGAAATGTGTGTTTTCTCAAGGATATTTCCAGGCTTTAATCTTAGATGTTTTGTGATTTAAGCTTTTAGTATCATTCTGTAATTCATTTTGTACAAAGTATTTAACCCTTTCAGCCAATATGCTGCAATCATAGCTTTAAGTCTTTAAGATTACAGCTATATGTAAAAAAAAAAATGATGAAAATCATCATCATAAAAGCATTCCATATTTTTTGCTACTCATTTCAGAAAGTGAAACTCGTATATTACACAGACTCATTACAAATAGAGCAAACTATTTCGAGCAATTGTTTCGCACAAATATGATTGTGGCTTACAGACAATGAAAACAAAAAAAAGAAATGTCTCAGAACATCAAAATGTTGCATAAGATCAATAGAATATTTTAAATATTTTCTGTATAAAATATATTATTAAAAAGAAATATCAGACTTCTGAAAATAATGTTTTTTATGCACTCAATGCATGCTTGGGCTTCCTGTTAAAGGGGAGGTTTGTTTCTATTAAAGGGCAGTTTTTCTTTCTCCTGTCGCTACCTGTATGCTCGGTATGAGGGACTGCTGTACAGCCAATGCAGGCAACTCTCTACGACCGCTACATCCTCATCCAGGAGGAGTGAATGCTTCCACTGGATTACTTTAAACCGGACTTTGACTGGACCATTGTAACGCATGCTTTGCCTGAAGCCACTTCGTTGTAGCCCATGACAGTGAGCCTATGTTTAGCATCACTGCCCTGCTGGAAGGTGAGCCTCCAGTCCAGTCTCAAGTCTTTTGAAGCCTATATTTCTTCAAAGGTTGCCGTGTATATTGCTCCATGCATCCGCATCAACTCTGACTGAACGGGCAGTACTAGTTTACCAAATACAAATATTTTGCTTTTGGATTAAAAAGTTAAATTGTGTTCAAAGCTGATCAAGATGCTGTTTGTTTATTAATGCTTTCTAACAAACCTCTGGGTCCTTCATGGAACAGCTGGAATTACCGATCTTAGAGTACATTAAACACAAGTTAGTGCTTTTTTTTTTAATTACGTGACTTCTGAAGGCAGTTGCTTGCACTGGATTTCATATAGGTGGTATCGGTACAAAGCAGGTTGAACATGAAAGCTTTTCTGATTATGTGGAAACGTTTTGAGAACAATGAGCTCTTTTTTTTTACTTCCTCTTCACAACTGTGCAATACTTTTGAGTTTTTCTATCGCATGAAATCCTGACATTTAAAGCTTGTAATTGTAAATTTTGTTTTCACAAAATGTGAAAACCAATCAAGGGGTTGGAAGCCTTTTGCAAGGTACTGTATGTATCAAAGTAATCTACTTAAAAAAAAAACAGCTCTAATTGTTTTACTGGAGCTTTATGATTACTGTCAAAAAAAATCTTTTTTACCATGATTTTTTTATTTTATTTAAAATAAAAAGTCATCATCAAAAGACTCCTATCTGGTCAGCTGACGCGGCTCAGCAGAGGACTGTAGAAACTGCAGCTCTTGGAGTTGTATGCCATTTCTCAGAGCATTTCATGGCCCGACTTTGTGATGAACATCTTCAAAGATAAAGAGGCTATATGCGTTGAATGTTTTACTCTTGTGAATAATTCTTCATCTCATACAACGATGGATTGCAAACTGTTTGGATTGGCCTTATAACCTGTCAAAGACCGATGGACAGCAGCAACTGTGTCTTCTCGAGTAATACATTTCCTCCTTAGCTTTGTCGTTACTCCCACCTGATTGCCGCTGGTCAAACTGTCAAAACAGCTTATTCTAGAGATGTTCACACTTTCTAATGATCATTTCATCAAGTGCATTAGATGAGAAGCAGCTTGCCACAATTTGTTCTTTTGCCTTCCATGGAAACTATCACAAGATGAGTTTTCTTTTGTTTTTTGGGTTTTTTGTTTTGTTTTAGACATTTCTGTCATACAAATTTAAAAGTATGTTTTACCACTTGGTCTCCAAAACCATTTGAGTGACCCTGTCATTCGGCACTATTTCACGTTCTTCAGGCCTGGGCTGTCACCTCGACCTACAAGTGACCTTGCTGGTTGGATCATCCCCTGCGTCATGAGTTACGTCAGCCATTCGCGCTCCTCCCTCTGGTCCTTTTCAAAGGTTTCCACATTGTGCCCTGAGCCTGATCCCTGGACCTGCGCTCCTCCCTTCGTACTTCAGGACCTCCTGCTGTCCTCTGAGCATCAGTCATCCTTGTGGCAGGCAGATCGCCTGAGGTCACCAGAGTTCGAGTTATCTGGTTCGCAGGGACTTTCCTTGATTCCTGAGCTTAACAAATATAAAATAAATCCACTGAATACATTTACTTATGTCAACTGCATGTGTATGTGTAGCACCTTATCACCAAAGTGAATCCCTCATATGTATAAATTGCTACTTGGCGATAAAAACTTGCAATTATCTTTTTTATAAGATCTGAACCGACAGAAAATGTTGCCATTGTTTTTTTTATTTTCAGTGTCAACATAAATTAGGAATGTTGTAGAGTGAAGGACAAAACAATTCAAAGTATATTCTACAGCAGGTGAGAAGTATCTGGAAATAATGCTTTTTTGAAATAAGACAAAATTCAAGCAAAGATGTAGCAAGGATTTAACCCAGGGTCTGAACACTGCATCGTCTACTGTTTTATAGGTTTTCAGCTCCAAGCACTTTGTAAATCACCTTGGTAGCTCTAATTAAAAAAAAACAGTACCTGTAGTATCTGACAAAACCCAGCTCTTGATGCCTGTTGTTGGTCTACTGACTGCAATTTTGTCAGCGACTTTAAGGGAGCCATAAAACCACATTCTGAGCTGCCCAGTTTTTTGTGTGGAGCAAGCTAAACTGTACTAAAGACTGTGTATGTTATTGTTTTGGTGGAATCTGAGTTTGCTGCTCAGAATATGAGCCCAGTCCACCATTACATTCACAGTAAAAGGGAGATTGTGTTGGCGGCTGCAGCTTCCTAACTGTCTGGATTTGCATACTGGGCTCAGATTACAGCACTTATAACAGTGAAGGAGAGAATCATTTAAATTAACAATCTTCAAGGTGAATGGCATGTGTATGAAGCAGGAGATTTTTATTTTTGTACATGCCATTACACCTATACTCAGCATTCTATCCATTTTCTAACACGCTTACTCCTCTTGGGGTTGCAAGGGGTGCTGGAGCCTATCTTCAGCTATCAATGGGCAAGAGGCAGGGTACACCGTGGACAGGTCGCCAGTCTAACGCATGGCAACACAAAGACAGACAACCATTCTCACACACACTCACACCTATTAACCTAACAGTCATGTTTTTGGACTGTGGGAGGAAGCCGGAGTACCCGGAGAGAACCCACGCATGCACAGGGAGAACATGCAAACTCCATGCAGCAAGGGAACAGTGGCAACAGTGCTAGCCACTGTTACACTGTGCAGCCCAATATTTTAAACAGTGGATGCCAAAACATATTAAATCTGATTACATGCAACAATTGGGAGTATAAGAAGAGTTTATAGAGAAAGTTAATTCCTAATACAACTCTAACCACCATGTTTGACCTTAGAAGTTTTACTTTTTAGCTGTATTTGTAGGTCTGTGGAACATTTAGCAATAATTCTTATCACAGCGATTTTACCACACCGTTCTTATGCCTGTGAAAATGAACTCGCTTTCAGATTCTACTTTGCTTTTCTTCCTATTTGGGAACTCGGCAAAAATGGGGAATGCCCACAACCAGCCAAAATGACAGAATATGCCCCCTACAGACGGCGAGAATGGGTGCGCCTCAGTCAGAAAACATTCTTCTGAAAATGGACCGAGACATGACCATAAGAAGGCAACCATCAGGACCAAAAATGTAAATTATTACAGCAATTCTGGTATGAAAATAGGAATGATTCAAGATTTTTGCACTGTGTTGTTCTAAAGTAAATATTAAACAAAAGTATTTTTCCTCTGCTCTTAAAAAAAACATCTAATCCCTTCCTTTTTGTCATTTGACCGTTTAGTGGATCAAAGGGTTTGTCTTTCATTTTTACACTATATTTCCATTTGACAGCTTCCTGGTGTCATTAAAAGTAATATGCCTTTATCCCACCCTAAAGAGGTGGGATAAACTACTAATACCATCAAATCCAGTGTAAACGTGTCTGTGTGAGGCCCGAGGAGATTGAGTGATCCCCGGCTGGTGTTGAAATAGGAAGTCACTTCACTTGTTTTCTTTGCATGACAGGACACGTTAATTCTCTTCACTCTAAATATAAAAACACCCAAAATCCTGGCAAGCTTTAAGCAACGCAGTATTTCAGTGTTTAAATGAGGTTCTTGCAGCTGTGAAAATAAGCAATTGGTCCCACTATGGGACTATTTATTGTAAATGATATTCCTTTTTTTGTCAAGCTTATAGTGGATGTATAGAGATACAACATAATGTGTTGACGTTAGAGTTGCATGTATTCACAACGTTTATTTTAATGTGTATTTAGGAAATGCATTAATGGCAGGATTCATTATGAAGACACACTGAATGCAACTCATACCTTTCATGTGTGCCTAAATCTTTTTACAGGATGTTTTTCTAAAGACTGTGCTGTACGTTTAAAATCTTAATTCTGGGCTCTGTTTGCACATCTTTAAGTTATTGTTTTTTTATCGGGACATGATAACATTTAGTATCACGTGAGACAGTTACGAAACCTACTTTAAAGCATAAAATAAAATAATGTTGGGTGGTGAAAAAAATCTGTGATATAATCCCTGAAATATTGTGTAAAAACTGTTTGTGTCCAGTCTTGTCAATTGTGTCTGTAGTATTTTCCCTTTTCAACCTTGATGCAGCAGGTTTGTCCTGAAACATAGATATGATACGATAAAAAAAATAATAAAAGAATAAAAACTGAGATTATTTGAAATTAGGAATTGAGAATAAGGTCACATAAAGATTTTGGTCATTTAACAATTTTCATACTTCTTTAGTTCTGTTTTCTTACCCAATTATTTCCGGATATAAAAATTAGACTTCTCCCACAGTTTTCCTCTTTTTTTTTTCTTCTATGTCAAGTTTTGTCCCTCACCTAACTTGCAGTCTTCTCATAGTCTACTGCAGGCAACTATGGTTATGTGTGTCACGTGTTGGAGTTTGCTTACCATGTTTGGGTAATTCTTGGTAATTCTTTGGGTAGTTTCTTAGAGTTGCCTTTGGTTTCTAATTTACTGCTTTCTGTTTTATTTTGGATAGTCTAGCCCTTTCTGTTCGGTGTTGACTTCATGTTTTTTTTTTACCGTTTCTGAGCTTCCCAGTTTCCTGTTGCTTTTAAGTTTTTCTTATGTCTTGTGTTATATGACTCTTTGATTCCCTCTGTCTCTGTACTCTGATTAAATTCTCAGCTGCTTCCATTCTGCTCCTTAGTCTCGTCACTTTCTTGTTCCACTCATTAATGCTCCTCTGAAGATATTCCCCTTTGGTTTCAGACTCACACCTGGTTCATCTGCTCAACCCTGCTCTAGTCTGCCCTGTATTGTTCTGCTGTGCTTGTTAGTGATTTGTTTCTGGATTTAAAAAGTTTCATGATCTTCAGGTCACGTTTTTTTTCAGGTCATGCCTTTTGTGACAATGTGACTTCAAGAACTATTTATCAGCAAAAATTGCCATAATTTTAATTCACCTAGGGTACATATTCTGTCATATTTTTATACAAAATTTGAGTACTTCTATATTTTTTCTGTATCCCAATAATTCATCAAAGTAGCTACTTAATAAACAAGAAAAAAGCTGAAACTTTCTACAGTTAAGGACATAGACATGAAATGGTTTGATCACTTGAAAAGTGATACTATTACATCCTGCAAATGCACTCAAGGATGTTCATTGTTGGCGGTATGTTGTGTGGTCACATTATCAGATTTGAAGGAAAAAAGGGGGAACACGGCAACTGGGAAGTACACGGTCAGCAGGATCATAATGTGATGGTGTTTTGCTGCTAAAAGAGCAGGTTGACTTAACATAAGGTTGCATCAGGAAAACAAACACTATCTGGAAATATTGCAGCAACATCTTTGGACGTCAGCCAAAAACTTAAACATAAATGTGTCTTCCAAATGGATGATGACTTTAAGCATACAGCCAACAGCGGCGGGCACAAGCTAACCAAAAAGTTAGCTTCGCAAACTCATATTCATCAAACAACAATATTGCAGTGGAATCATTTGAGAATAATAGTCTGTCCCACTGTGCCCAGACAGCTGCATTTTAGTAACAAACATGTGTTAGAAGCCAGTCCTTGTGAGAGAAACAAGCAACTAGCTCTTTTAACTCTACCTTTGTAAACAGTATAAATGAACAAGCCCAAAGTTGTTAATAAGTGGATGTAGCAACACTGCTGAAAGCATTCTGGAGGTCCCTTTTCTTCTCTGTCATCAGACTCTTTTACACATTTGCAAGAAATCATAACTTTTTGGGTTACTTATTGTTGTAACATCAGTACTATAAATTATTGTTGCATTAAATGTGTGCTATTTTTTTAATTGAAAAGCAAAAATAAAATGTGTAGTGAGAGCCAGGACAGTGACGTAAAGGGCGGACGAATATCTTGAACGTTGTTATTGTACTTACGGGTATCGAAACCCAATAAAGTGGACTCTAACCAGTTCACAAACAGTTTGTAAACTTAGTGTGAACAATAATGCAATGAATCAAAAGTTAGCAACACAATGACCTGTTTTCGGTTTAGCTCAACTGTGTCCACCACTGAATACCAAGATGGCTACAAATTGTTTTAAGGACAAGTCAGTGTTCGGTACGGGTCATTATAATGTCCCATTGACAATTTGTTGGTGTAGCTGAAAAAGTGTGGAAGTAAAGGGCCCTATAGTTTGACTCGTCTGCAGGAGTTCTGTCAGGAGGAACGGGCCATGTTTACCGCAAACTACTGGGATAAACTTGTGAGAGGATACTTACACTGCCATGCTATACTTTAGTGCAAGTTAGACAGAGGAATCGTACATTAATTTTTACATTTCTCAGATAAGTACCCCAAAAAAAGTATCTGACGAAAACGCACACAACAGCAATAATCAGTGAATTACATTCTCATCGATGTGTAATATACATACATACATACATACATACATACATTGTAAAATAACTAACTTTATATATACATATATTGGCATAAATGTAAAAAAAAAAATCCACTTTTAATTACAAAGCACCGGCCCTTCAAAATAATTACCTGTTTATAAAACGTTTGCATTCTTAGTAAATTATTTTTTATTTTCTCTCAACAGCATTTTTTTCAAAATGGTAATTGTTACTGATAGCAACAGTAACACGTCCCTCAGTGTGATGAAACACAGCTGCCTTTGGTACAGCAGCACCTTAGTTGTCAGAACATAATCCAGCCATCCCCTAACTAAATCTACGATAAACACATGCCAACTCCCTAATAACACTTTCTCTAAATACTGTGTGTGTGTGTGTGTGTGTGTGTGTGTGTGTGTGTGTGTGTGTGTGTGTGTGTGTGTGTGTGTGTGTGTGTGTCCCAGACCCTGACCCTTTGCTCCCTGTAAGAGGACCATAACTTTCATCGTTTGATGTGCTTTACAAGCGATGAGGGGGTCAGAAGATGGAGCACTGCTAACTCTGCTGCTATCTGCACCAATCAGACCCGCTTTGTTACATTTATCAGCAACGTGGATTTGTTGATAAGATGAGAGGAATTACAAACTGATGGAAGCAAGACAGACAGAAAAAAAATGGACTAGCCAGTGTGAGACAGAGAGAAGAAAGCTGGGGAATAGAAATGTTTATGAAAAGTTTCCTGGGCTGATAATTGAGATCAGATGCCACAAAGGAAAGGAGTTGGCTGGTAATGTGACTGACTGTCATGCAGCAATTATAAAACATTTAGCAGGACATTTTAATTAGTTCATTTGTGTTTTTTGGCTAACTTTCAACTCCGACAACTGCATTATTTCCTGGATAAAATGAAAATTAATGGGAACGAAATCCGGCATCGTTGTTCTCCAATGTACCTGCAGGGATCAGTATGTACAAGTGATCAGAGAGAGACAACGCATCAGATGTAGTCGCTGAGATAAGAAGACAGAGCTGTACTGTTTGTCGGAGAGCTGATGGAATGAGATGATATGCATGGGAAGAAAAAAAAATAAAGGTAGTGAAGGACAGATTTGGAGAAGGGAAACAACTGTGAGAGAATGAGAGAGAAAAATGCAAACCTGTTTGAGGACTATGTGCTACGTGAGCTACGTGAGGTAATTTCTTCAAACCAGAAGAAATAAAAAAAAGCATGACACAGTTGCCAGCAAGAGCAGATGCACACTAAGCTGAGGTCTGGAAAAGATTTGAAAAAGCAACTTGCACATTTAAACTGTTCGACTGGGTTACTATCAGGAATACCAGTTGTTTTACAGTTTCTTTAGCACTTTCAACTAGGCCACATTTACCTTACAATCAGTGCACGGTTGTGCAAAACTGAAGCAAATGAAGAGTTTTATCTGTGTGTTTATGCTGACTAGTTCAGCTGATGTTTTACTAGATCAGCAGGAGGAACCCTATGAAGACATCAAATTTCTATTTATATTCCTTTTACATTTTGAAAGCGTCTCACGTCGATAGGATGACCGTGGATGTTGCACGACTGGAAGGTTTGCGAGATCTATCTGAACTGAAATCTGTGGTTTTCAAATTTAAAGCAAATGTATGAGGTGTTTTTTTTCTCTAAATGCATTGTTTAGCATCCGCACAATAAAACCGCTTCAAAAATGCTGTTTGATGAATAAATGTAAGGGTTTAATATCATCAGGAAAATGTCTCAAATTGTTGAGAACCAATAAAATAAAATAAAATTTGTATTTTCATTCCAAATATTAAACTTTAGCCAAGTGTTCTTATTAACTGTTAACTCTGAATACAATGTTTCAGTTATAATGTTTCATAATCCTTTACACCGAATTGACCTATTTAACTAAAAGTCTTGGAGGGTGGCAGAAATCTTTTTCTCTCTCTCTCAATTTAATGCTTCAATTTTTATGGGAATAATTTGAATTGAATCTAGGCAGCTACAAAGAGTGATAAGATGGAGTGTAAATAACGGAAAAAATATTAAAAATAAAAAGGAATCACAGAACCCTAGTTTGCAATGTTTTATCCCTGCCACAAACTGACCAGTTTGTTAAATTTTAATGATCTTCTTATTTGCTCAGGGAAAAAGTGTTGATAAGGTTTGGGCAGCAGGTCTCGCTGTTAGTTGTTATTAAATTAGACGAGCGTTAAAAGGGAGCTGGTGTTAAAGCGTTTCCCTTCTGTTTCAACCTGTTACCTCCTAGGAAACATCTCTGGTAAACCTTGTTTTGCATCCAAAACGTCTCACAGGACAGCCAATGCCAACGAATTGCTTTCTCAGGATCAGCGAAGAAAAAAAATAATCAGGTGTTCAGCATGAATGTAATTCCCGTCTAAAACCACTAAACTCTCAACCAGCAGCAGCCGTGAATTTCCATCCTAAGACAAATATGATGCAACACTGATTGAATTTCTCAGATATAAAGTTTAATTAGTATTGTTAAACAAATGTTCACCCGCAACAACAATAAAACCGCCCATGGTACACAGAAAGATTTCTGCACTTCCATATTATTTGTGCACAGCAATGTGTGACAAGTAAAAACGCTGACACAGAGATCCTGAGTTTAAATTCAGGTCTTTATCCCATGTTTCTTCTGCTTTTCATTCTAGCTATCAGCGGTTTGTCTTGATATCAAATACAATTCGGCAACGCATTCATAGAACATTTCCTTTTACACCAAATATGAAACCAATCTAAGCCTAGATGTTATGGACCATGATATAGCTATGAGGTTGACACTGTAAATATTGATGTTTTGCATTATCCTGATATGTATTTATATTGCAAAATCAGATTTTATATTATTGGAAATGGCTGCTTTGATACAATATTTGCAGTATTAAAATATCACTTTTCAAACTGTTTCAAACATCCGTACTCTGTATATCAATAATATGTTTGACCAAAAGTCTCGCTGGTTTTAATGCCCACACTGGTTATAAATCTGTGATGCTAAAATTCATATAATGCTGTGGATCAATTTTTTTTTTTTTTTTTTTTTTTTTTAGCAAAATCAACATCACAATAAGATATTTACTGATATTGTGCAGCCCTGGTCTGTGAACCTTGGTGTATATATATATATATATATATATATATATATATATATATATATATATATATATGGAAACATATGACAAAAAGATAAAGCAATAAAGCTTCTGAAAAGCATTTCTATGAGTCTTAAAACATTTGGCCATGACTGTGGGTGGAAAAACAAACAGCTTTTATTTATTAAATTAACAGGTCTTGTTTGACAGTGTAGCACTAATAATTGCTTTCTTAATGCCAAAGATTTACCTTTACAAGTGAAATTTTTAAAAGCTGCAAAAAAGCTTTTGAATGAAAAAACTTACATCTGGATTCTGTTCCCTTTTGCAATTTCATTAAATTGATCTTTGCCATTTTTGTTTGTTGTTTTTTGACTGTCATTTTCATTTTATTTTACAGTTTTTCAAAGTACACTCAAAGCATTCTACGTTCATCTTTTACAAAACAGCATCTACAAAGAACCAAGGAGCTTTATTGTGATTACGAGTTACTATAATTAAATTCTGGCTCAGAATGCACACAATGACATGCAGATACAACAAGACATGATGATCTTTCCAAACTTTAATTTTTTAAACTGTTGATTGTGCTGGCCAACAACAAAACTCCCTGAGGGACTTAAGCATGCATATCATCCTTAGTACAAAACGACACCTATTAATCAAAGAATCCCTTGCTGAAGTGTCTTTCCAAATTAAAGGCATCTTTTGCAAAATAAGTTATGGACATTCTGGATGGGTTACTCCGACTCCAGCTGGCATTTTGGAGGAACAGAATGGCCAGACTGGTAGTGAAAAGAAAAAGCGTCTTCATCTTTGTGAGTAGAGTTGAACTTTACTGGCCTTTAGATTTTAGTTGAAGCTCAAGATGCTCTTAATGGCATTCCTGCGAAGCTTGAACATTACTAAAGTTGCATTCATTGTCTGGTGCTTGAGGCTTAACCATGGCCTCCAGAGGTAGAATCTCTGCTGCTCCTCGGCCTTTGTGGCTCGATCACCGGAACGAGATGGGTTTTGAATGATGTCTGTCTGGTTGGGTTAACAGAAAATGTAGACACAAGGGAGGGGGTGACAAAAAAGGCCTCGCTTGTTTGTGATTTGTCTGGAGACTTCACAAAACTAACATCCTGAAGAGAAGTTTAATTAGATACCAGCGCTTTTGTCTCTGGAAGCCAGGAGATTAGAGCTCCTCTGGATAACAGGAAGTCCATGTTAATTTTCTTCTGATCTAAAATTGTCCTTTTTGCATCTTTTCGAGTTAAAGAACGAGCTGTTTTCTGTTTAATATCCCCTGCAACATTATTGCAACACATAACACTTTTTCCAGTCTCTTTTTAAAGGTTACTCATTAAATAAACACTTACTTAACACAATACAGATGAACATACATGCTTTTTCCTCATAAATGTTGATGACCATGGGGGAAAACTGGCAGAGAACTGGCTTAGTCAATATCAGGCATAAGCCAAGGAAACTCGTGATGATGGGGCTTTCAGCTCCTGGTAAGCTGAGCTCTGTTGAGGTGTAAAGGAAAAAGAGAAGAGCTTATAGACTATAGGAGAGAGGAGCCTTGACTCCAACAGACCCACTAATCCTCTGACATGGAGACACATTGAGAGTCTCAACACACAAATGGATTGACAGACTGATTGAGATGTTTGGGTCCGGCTGTTGTTTTTGGGCGCATGGTTTTCCTTTCTGGATGTTCAGCATTGGCTGCTTTGGGAGCAACTTCTGTGCTAAAGGGATAAGATTTATTGTTTGGGGAGTTTACTTTGGCCGAATGTCTTTTGAGTGTTCATTTTGGAAGCAGTGGACATACTCACCTTGACGATATATGTTCTTATTTAGTTTTTTATACTTTTCACCTTTGTGCGCATCTGCTTCAGTTTTCCTTCTATTTTGCTGTTGGTACACCTGAATTGCCCCACTATGGGGCAATAAAGGGTATTTCTATCCTTTTTTATATCAAATCAGTTGACTTGAGTATATATAGTATCTAACAGACCATTGTAGCATGTAGCTTGGAAAAATAATCTTCTACAGGTAAACCAAACACAGTGTTGTTGATCCATAACTTTAGCAATAACCCTTTGCTGTGTCATTCACAGGCTTAAAAAGAAACACGTTTTGTTATCGGTTAACCTGGTAATTGTCCAACAGCGTCCAAATGTTTTTGGACTCAAAAATAATTGGGTTGTACCATTTACATGGACATACAATCAAATCATCCGATCATGATGTGTGTTTACGCGCACCTGGCTTTATTCAGAATAGAACCACTGACATGTGCAGACTTAGCAAACATCCCTAAAAAAAAAAAAACACAGGAGAAGAAGTACATCCCTGTTGGCTGAAAAAATAGCAAAAATAAAATAAAAAAAAGCAGTAGTCCATCCATCCATCCATTTTCCGAACCGCTTAATCCCTCATGGGGTTGCGGGGGGTGCTGGTGCCTATCTCCAGCGTTCACTGGGCGAGAGGCGGGGTACACCCTGGACAGGTCGCCAGTCTGTCGCAGGGCAACACAGAGACAAACAGGACAAACAACCATTCATGCACACACTCACACCTAAGGACAATTTTGGAGAAGCCAATTAACCTAACAGTCATGTTTTTGGTCTGTGGGAGGAAGCCGGAGTACCCACGCATGCACAGGGAGAACATGCAAACTCCATGCAGAAAGACCCAGGGGTGTACTTGAACCCAGGACCTTCTTGCTGCAAGGAAACAGCGCTACCCACTGCGCCACTGTGCAGCCCAAAAAGCAGTAGTGCATGAGTTTTTGTCTTTTGAGCACCAAGGATGGCCTTGCACCAGGTTCCAATTACGTTTGAGACATTGCTGAATAACTAATAATTTTGAGCTCTTTTAATGTTTCTGATAGAAAGGTTGCATCAGGAGCACCGGCAGGTTTCGCTTCCCGACATAACGTTCAGCCACTAAAAGTGGAAATACATCACGTTATCGTGGGGCACGCTCAGTTCAGATTGTCTCATTCAGAATAACCTGATATTGACAGGCGTTTATGTGCCTGTCAACTGGATTGTTAACTCCCCCCCGCCACCCCCAAATTAGGAACACAATTTCATTCCCACTGAGTTTAATCTGATCCCAATATTCTGATTGCTGTGTGTACATGACACATTTTAGTCAGATCTGTCCTTTATTCCGATTACTTATGTCCATGTAAACATAGCTAGTGTGTCCACAACATAATACTGAGCTACGTAATGCTGATGAAATGCAGAGTGTTAGTTTACTGTACTTACATATACATGGCTTTGATTTTAAGTATCTAACTGGTGTTTGGTGTTGGCAAATGCCTATTCTTAAATGACCAACACATATCCAGATTGAAGACATTTCTACTTTGGGCATTACGTGGGTTATACCTTTATGTCTTTGACTGGGAATGGCTTCTGTAAGCAAATCTTTAGGATGAACATTTGCTAATTAGTAAACTGACATTCGTCTAAGTAATCTTTGTGGGTACCTCTTGATGCAAGTACAAACGACAGAATAACAAGAGAAACATCTGGAACTACTACAGCTTTACTTATTCTTCAGTCTGACAGTAGAACCTTTACCCCACCCTGATCTCTAACCTGGCTCCTGTCTGTGTTGTTTTACAGCTCGACTGTAAAACATGGCTCCACGTTGATTCAGCATTTTCTCATCGGAAAGTTTTTGTTTTGTTGATGACAAAATAATCCAATTTTTACTTTAATCAACTACAACAACTGCCCTTTGCACTCCGTCTTTCCATACAATACGTCATCTGAATCCACATGTAGGAGCACAGATCTCCTTTTCTAAAGCCTGCCTCTAAAGGCTCTGATTTGTGCAACAAAATCAATTAATAGTTTTGGGAAACAGTCAGAAGGACGTATGTGATTAATTAATGTTCCTTCCGTCAAGATTTGTAGTTTTTGCGGCATTAAAACTTTGCTGAAATGTGTCCTTTAAATTAACCTGGACATGTTACAGATATAGCTGTTATTTAGTAGAGGCCAATCACAGATTCATTATTTCACCAAAACCAACATACCTAAGAAATAAGTATCGATGCTCCACGAGAGCATTAATTATACAAAGCAGCATTTTAAGAACTGAAAACCTAACTGAAGCTAAATATGCATTACCCCATTTATCTGAAATCAAAGATGCTTATAGTGGGACTCCGCGGGTGTTTTGTGATAAATTAATTCAGTACCATTAATGTTCCGGTTTGGTGACGTATTAGATTTTTCAGGTTCCAGCTGATAAACCTAATACTTTGTTTAAGCTTTCTGTAATTTTTTGTGGTAAAAACAAATTAAAAGAGGAGAAGACGCTTTTATTTTTTTTTCTTTGTTTCTTAACGTATACTCTTCCTGATGGTGATGATTATAGGTGGAAAAGGGAGGAAGCGATGGGGGGTAACGGTGCTAAGTGGATTGACCCGGGTCATCATGATTAAAGCCATAAAGAGGGCTCTGTTCTGGTGTCGTTAGAGGATTATAAAGGGCTTTGAAAGGTTATAAAAGACAGGCCTGGAGAAGATTAAGCAACACTGCAACTCAAATCAACACATTCCACAACAGCAAAGACAGAGCTAGAGTCAGTTTAGCCCGACTTGTAAGTAACTCTACTGTTGGTTTAAATAAAATCTGTGACATGAGCGCAGTCCTGAACATTTTGAATGACGGCTGCTTACAGTTGAAAGTTTTCTGATAAAAACCAGACAGTGGATCCTAACTGGTCTAATAGGAGCAAAGGGATGCTGGACCTGCGGTTTGTATTCTTTGGCTTTCACCACTCACTGGATATTCTTGGATCTGTTTTCATGACAGTTTAAGCATGTTCTGCTTGTAGTTTATTAGGGGATTTGGGGTTTGTTTTCAATATAAATGGATCATTTCATTTTTTTAACATATTACATGTAGCGTGTTTTTTTTTCATATGAAATGTTAATAAAACCTATAACTTGTCACATATTCAAATAAACATTTCTGTTTGAGAGATATGAAAAATAAGGCTTGATATTTTACAATAGAAATATTGTCAGAAGGAGATAATGGGGGTTCAAAACACAGCAGTTAAATTGGTAAATTGCAACAGTCTGTTTTCAGAAGAAAAGACATGAAGAGGGTGGACACTAACGCTTTTCAAAGGGACTCGTACCTTTTGAACTTCTCCACAGCTTCTCCCATGTTTTCTTCCAGAATTCATCTATTGTCCAAAAAAAACCAACAACAATTCTGCTTTCATATGACCAGCTTCAGCCACATGTTAGCGATTGTAGGCTTTTTGTAGAACTGAACTTAAATTGGTTTTCTTGCCCCTCTTTTATTAAACAAGCATTTTTGGTTTGCATTATTAAATAGTTTGTCTCTGCAGTGCAGCTCCTCCAGAGTAACTATGGGACTCATGGTGCCTTCTCTGAATAATACTCTCCTCGTCTTGCCGGTCAGACGGTTTAGGTGGACGGCCGTGTCTTGGTGACTTTCTGTTTGTGCCAAACTTTCTCCACCCTACAATGGTGGATTCAGCACAACTGTAAGAAATGTTCAAAGCCCGGGATATTGTCTTACAACCAAACCCTGCTCCAAACATCTCTGCTGTGTTCTTTGGTCCTCATGATGCCGTTTGTTCACTAATGTTCTCCAACGAAGATCTGAATTCTTCACTGAACATCTGGATTTATAATGAGATTAAAATATCTGCATGCAGTCTCTGTTAAATAATTTAAATGATATCTGATGGCTATTATACTTTATTTAGAGGTACCTAAACATTGGGAACAATAAATTCTTTTCACTCCACTTCACAGTAATACACCACTTTTGTTGCTCTGTTACAAAAAAAAACAAAACAAATACAATTTGGTTTATGGTTTTAACGTAACTAAATGTGGAAGATTTTAATAGGTTTGCAGAGCATAAAAGAAGACAAGGCGACAGTCACATCACAGAGTTTATATTTTAGATTTCACAAGACACATTTAATTAAATGATCTTATTATCTCCCAAGACCTCTAAGTTTAAATGAATAATTTGACTTTCTTAAGCCAAAAGAAATCCAGCTCAGTGGCACAATTATTCATTTGAATCTCTTGAGCCTTGAGAAAACATAAACTTCACATTTATCCAAAGCTCTCAGACAACAACGTAATCATACAACCTGTTACGATTGGAGCTTTTATTCCACCTTACAACTTCAAATCCAACAAACACTAAAATGCAAACACTTTGCTGGGTAAGTACACCAAATCAAATAGGTGATAATTGTAAAATAGAGATAAATGTAGCATTTTGTCCCAGTTTTGTATCCAGCCAAAGCGCCTCATCTCCATCCCAGGCGGCTGCAGGGCGGCGGAGGAAGAGCCCCCTCACACGTCTAAAGCAAACCTGACAAGCTTGAGCTGAAATGTCCAAACAGTCTCCTTTCAAGGCCCAGAGGAAGCAAATCTGGAATACCTTCATGTTTTTCATCATCTTCTCCTCTCCGTTGTTGCCTCTCTCGTCCTCCGGTAAGAAAACTGACCCAATGTCCTTTTAAGTTTTTTATTGAAGGGTTTGCCTGGTGTGTTAACAATTTTGGCTCTTAGCGTTTTCCAACGGAATATTTTTCTGCCGACTGCTTTTAAACTCTGTGGATTTAAAGGAAGAATACGAGACCGATGTGCTTTGTAAATCAATGCCAGGTGTAATGTGAATTCTTTCTTCTTTTTTCTTTACAACTCTGAATATTTCAGGGCAGAGTTTGAGTTTAGGAGTAAAGAAATATTCTTTGGTTACCATCAATCACTAACAAATTGAACGCATCCTCTTACCGTAAACTATGACGAGTGTGACCAATCAGAGCAGCAATTTGTAGCTTTTCCCAGCTTTCTTTCTCTTCTGATTGCAAGGTTGTGTAAAAGACCTGAGTCTTTGACCACAAGTATAATTCTTGAGTCTTTTCTGAGACTTAAGTCTGAGTCGAGTCTGAAACCTGAATCGTTATCTCTGATATATATATAACCGCCTTTGTGTAAACTCTAAAGCTTTTGTTTATTGGGGAAAGCCACCTCATTTGTATCAGCTTTTTCCAGGTTTTTGGTATGTATTTCCCCTGAACTTTTTTTTTTTTTTTTTATCATTTTACAATTAGAGAAATGCTGGAGGAGCCTTGCGGATGCCAGACCAGTTTACCGGGGCCCCTAAATTCTTAAATCCACCCCTGCTGACGTCATCGTCCTGTGAGTTCCAGAGCGGAGAAAAAAAAAACTGTGATAATGGGAACCAGAACTTCCTGAGCGAACTGCGATGCCACCAGTGAAGACAGCAGCATCATCGCTCTCTCAGTGCGTAACTCTATCAATATTTCTTTCCTCTCCTGACTGCAGTCCCAGTCGGCCCCGGCCTGCTGCATGCACTGCTCATCCTTCTTCAGGATTTACAACACTGTCTCTTTTGTTCCCCCGTCTAAGCCTTTTCCACCGTACCCACTCATCACACAGGGTTTGCGTTTTAGCCATTTATCAGTAGCTAATCTCAGCCGTCTGCTTTGAGGTGTTTTGGGCCCACGTGCTTATGATGAAAAATAGCTCCTGGGCAAAAACAGACCCCTTCGGTTTTCAGTGCGCCGTCTGAATGTGTGCGTCACGGAGAGTTTCCTCACTTAGGACGAGAGGCCTGACTTACATAAATATTTGGTCCCATAAAGGCAGTTAGCGCCTGCTTATGAATCATAAAGCTCGTTAAACGGGAGTGTAAATAAACAGTGAAGTGAGTCCTGGCGCCCCGCCGAGCTCCCTCGCCTTTCATAACTCAGTCTGCGCTCCGGCTGCTGCGGATGGATAAAGTCAGCCCTCCACCTGGCCCGCAGGTCCCTCCCAACCTGTTCGGCTTGTGCGATTTCAATCTGAAAACAGGAGAGCAGCTGAGGGTTGTCGCCAGGATGTAAACTTGTTGATCAGATCTTTTCAGGGTTGAAAGGAAAGAAATGTTTTCTCACAGGGGATTCCTTTAAAAGAGCATGTTGGTAGGAATGAGACAAGTTTGTGAAGCATAGATGAGTTCGTCAAAACAAAGATCAGACGCAAAGAACGACTAACTGAGACTTTACTAAAATTGTGATTTTTTTTTTTCTATTCAGAGCCATCCATATATATTTTTTTTATATCTTAGATAGGCCAAAATTGTGGTCCTTTTATCCAAAAAATTAAAGTCAAAAGATATGAGCCTTAACAAATGCCTATGTTAAATGGGGCCAACAGATTATCACCTGTTGATGGTTTCTTTTATGTTTACAACAATCTTTGTGTGCTAGTTAGATTTTTAACAGGCTTCTCATATGAGGTTTATTTTGTATGCTTGTTAAAAATAATCAGTCATAATTTTACACATATTACACATCCTTTAAAAAAATGACAAAAGTTTATAATGTTAAGGGGGAAAAAATCATCCCTAGAGAAAATGAAATGTATATTTTGGGGTTTATTCTTGCAGCCCACCTCATATTCGTTAGTGTAAACTGTGCCTCAGGAAGTCTTTCATTCAAAAGGTAGACAGAGAAAAAAATGAGAGAAATGCCAAAGAAATGGATGGTAGACCATAAGATGAATAACATTCTTTGCTTTTCCTATTACCCATTATTACTTTTAGTCGATGCCATTTCAAGCGAATAAATAATTTTGATGTAGAACAATCTGAACATCTTGCAGTCATAGAGAAAATGGCAAACTAAACCTTTTGTTTAACCCATCTATCTTCATCTGCAGTCGGTCATCTAAGATCAGTGATGTTACCAAACCACCGATTTTCATGACAGGAGGAAACTTTGTGCATTTTACTTTATTGTTTAGTTGATGCTTTATTTGCTACTGTGTAAAGGTGGCACAACATAGAGTTTTACATTTGAGTTGCATACATCTGTACAGTTTAACACAACGCTTTGGTACCAAACGTTTTCATTGCAAATACATGTACCAGTGCAGCCCTACAAACAAGGGCACATCACAAAATGAGGGATCTGGCTCCATGCCTGGGGCAGCAGAGCCTTAAGGGCAGTCAAGACACTTAACATATGTTTTAAAGAGTTGTCTGTTAGTTGCACCCCCAGTTAATTTACTACTGCATATTTGAGTCTCCTCTCAACTTTGTGTAGATTTTAAGCACTGCAAGAAAGTATGACTGCACTGTGCAGCTGGCTAAGGTTGCTATCTGATTTGTTGTGTTTTTCTCTTTTTTTGACTCTTCAGTAAAGGGTTATTTCAGTGTTTTTTTAAGGAATTGAGACAGCATGGTTTCTCGTTTGAAGACTGAAATGCATAGACTGGTCAAACCTAAAATGGATAATTGCACAATCCACAGACTGTCTATAAAAACACAGATTAATTAAACATCTGTTCTATTTGTGGAAACATCATAAAGAAATGATATGCATTAAGATATTATTCTTCTTAAACAAAATGAGACAACCCTTGCTTAAAATATATTAAAACAATTTTAAAATGAGAAAGATTTTAGAAAAACAAAAATGGCCTGTAGAAAATTATTTATACTCTTCCAGTCAACCCATTTTAATAATTGCTGATCAGCTTTTTCCAGGTTTCTTCAGGGATTTTGTTGATATATATTTGGTGATGAGATCAAAGTGTTTCTGGTTGGAAGGCCTCCATGCAATCACCCTAATTTTTCGCTCCCTCTATAGAAACATTAGTAAATTTAAAACCAAAACCAAAACCAAAATTTGCCAAAGAGATGATTATTTTTGGGCTAAATTCACATAAAACCATAATAAAAATGTGTTTACCTCCAATAAAAACGAAAGATTCTGAAGAAATTTACCCTTAACTGTGTAAGAATACAGGTAGTTTTCCAAAGTGTTTCCCATATCTTCCACTACATGCTCCGTTACACCTTCTATAAACAAAATGGGGCTGTTTTGTTCATGTCAAGAAAAAGTCATTTTCAAGTTTACAGAAATATTATTTTTACAGTCTTTGCAGGATATCGACACGCTTTGTTTACTTCAGTCTGGGTTTACAAACTTGTAAAACCTTTACAAATTTACCAACAGTATCATCATATGACAAAACCAGTTGAATTTATAGAAATAAAAAGGTACCAAGAGATTTTAAAGTGTCTTCTTTTTTATTTATTTTATTCTATAATCTTCAATTTTGTACAGTTAATTTTGTTCTGATTCAGGAAAATTACATAAATTCAAATATTTTCTTACTGTTTTTAATGAGTTTTTGAGATTAGATAAACTGTCTCGCCAACGTTTGTGTACACATGGAGATGTTTTGAAAAAGCGGCTCATGCCTGACTGATGCTTAAAGTGATACGGAACTACATAAACAGGTTCTGGATTGACACGCGCCGCCATCCAGACAGCATCTTTTGAAGGAAAGGCCAAACCCCTATGTGCTTTTATAACAGCCGGGCGCCTCCGCAGCGAAATACTGCAGGCGCCAAGGCTGCCTACGTGTGTTACAGACAGGTAACCGGCTGAGAACAACCGCAGCATTTTTAGAAGCGACTTTTCACCTCGGGAACTCCCTTTAGTGTTAGAAAGTTCATTCCTTAATCAGTAATCAACAAGTAAACATTGCCCCACTGTTGTTTCCAAAATGCAAGTTGCAACACATTAGTCTACTTCTAAACGATAAAATATTTGCTTTACAAACATTTCTATTTCCACATCAATTTGGTGAGTTTGGTCATTGCTGCGCTGTATTTGCAGCCTTTATGTATTTTAATGGTTGCTATATATATATATATATATATATATATATATATATATATATATATATATATATATATATATATATATATATATATATATATATGTATATATGTGTGTGTGGCGAGAGGCGGGGGACACCCTGGACAGGTCACCAGTCTAACGCATATATATATATATATATATATATATATATATATATATATATATATATATATATATATATATATATATATATATATATATATATATATATATATATATGTATGTATATATGTGTATATATATATATATATATATATATATGTGTGTGTGTGTGTGTGTGATTTTTTGCCAGAATAGTGTGATGGACACATAACATAAATGCCAGCATTTAGGAATCCTAAAGATTTTGACGCCCACAGTGCAAACACGCTTTCAGCTGAACCGTGTAATCCAGGCAGCTATTTTCTCTTTCCATTACATCTGTGTAAAAGCTGTCTTTCAGGCTACCAGCTCCCGTCTTAACCTTCGACATGCTCTCTTTCTTTTTTTTTTTGTTTTCTGCTGCTGCGCGGTCGATGCGGTGACCTCGTGAACCCCGCGGTGATTGTCTTACACGGTTAAGTGCCTCTCGGTTGTGGGCATAGCTGAGTGGTGATAATGTCTCCCAGATTTTCCTCCTGATACGCAGGTTGTGTACACGTAAGGCAGCACGTAGGCACACATTTCAACACAAGCGAGCCTCACACTTGAAGCTCTTGTCTGTGTCTCGGAGGTAAACACGGATGCTTCCGAATGCTTCCCGATGTCGAAGATGTCGAAACATGTCGAGTGTGTGTTTGTTGAGGAGGAAACTCCTCAATATTCCTAAAATGTCCTAAATATTCCAATTACAGACCTAAACCTCCGCTTGCTCTTGGTATCCTCGCCAAATGTGGTGTTTATATCACATTCCCAGTTTATTTTCATATGGTGAAGGATGAGTCTTTATGCGCCGAGAATGTTCTGGTAGAATAAAGCAGGCGCATATATACAAACACAAACACAGCAAGTCTTCTTCCTTCTTCCATCTCACACTCCAGTGACCTCAGTCTCCACTGTAGTGACTTAAGCTGTCAACAGATGGCCGATCCCACTGGGTTGGTGTTGATTTAGTCGAAGATGTGAAAATAAAACCAGGTGTTCTCTTCTACTCTCCGCTGGCCAGCTCTGCTCAGATTTCGTCTTACTCAACTCGTCTAATGATCCCAATCTGTGGACAAGAATCTCATCACACCTTTTTATTGGCAGCAAATAGAGAAAGTCAATAAATCTTACAAAGGCCAACAGTCCTATCAAACACATTATTATAAAACATACAACCTTCAAACACAGATTTTATTAGATGCTAATTATCGGTTTAAAATAGAATGAGTTTGATTTATGAATCAAATGTTTGGGAAAATAGTGATATGAATGATTTTCAAATATTTGCTTTTACTACAAGCCTTTTGTCATTGACTTTTTGATGCACCAAAATCCAGTATTTTCTTGTCCGTCTGAAGTCTCCCGGAGATCAAGTTTTAAAGTGCTTGAAAATAATGACATCTCTTTGCTTTTAAAACTTGTACTCACTGTTATTGTATGTGTAAATGTTTGAAATTATGTCTTAAACTATGTCAGTGCTGCTTTCTGGGCCAGGATCCGCTTGTAAAACTTATTTTTTTGCTTTTGTTTTTTGTTTTAATGAAGCAGAAATGAATGTTTTTTTAATTTCATTTTTACGTTTGTGCACCGTAAATTTTAACACTGTAGTGTATAACTGTTATCTTGTTGTTGTTTTTTTTTTGTTTTTTTGTTTTTTTGTAATTAAGCAAATATCATCATTTTTCAAATATTCAGGGGTGGGAAATACCAAACATTTTGCATCATACCTTTCCTATGAGTCAAAATCCGTTTACAAAGATGCTACGTCGTGGAGTAAGCAGAATGTTGTGAAGCAAGACCCTACATGTTGATGCATTCTGTGAGTCAGATGACTGAAAGAATGCCAATAAACGTTTTCCCTTGCTTACAAATTTGGCTGTTTGAAAATATTTCCTGTCTATAACATAGAAAAGTCATAGTACAATACAAGGATGGGTGACACTGACTGAAAAAGTTACCACAACATCTTATATAAAATGTCTTGAGATTATAATAGAAAGAATACCTCACAATATCTTTAGCATACAGTCAGAGCCCCACGAACAAACACTGCTGTAAAATTAAAACATACGTACTAATAATCAGGCTACATTAGTATGCTAATTAAATAATGTAGTACTGTTGTGCTGCTTGCAGATGTCAGTGTATCATTATTCCGATAAATCTCAATTCTTATCACAGTTATTTTGTCCAGCACTAACAATATGATAATTACCCATACCTAGTGAGGAAACTAAAGGGTTTTATTATAATCAGCTATTTTAAATCTTATTGTTAGTTAAATGCTGGAGGACATTTTGACATCTTTTTGCCACTGCTACATTCTTGCACTCTTCAGTTTTGCATCATTTGCTGTTATTTCAACAGTGCTCTCTGATATTTGCTTCTCTGCATAGTAGCTACAGCTTGCCTGACATCGTGTTTAGCTGTGACGCCGTCCTGGAGGGGGTCAGCGGCTGGGCTACTGGTGCCAAAGGCTTCATGTTCTCCTTCAGAGTCAGAATGGTTTTTATTTTGTCATGATCATGTGCATATTCAATGAATTTGGCTTTGGTCAAAGCATTCACGCAGTACAGACGTATAAACGTATAAGAATAGTATTTATTTTTTTTGTTTTTTCCTGATGCATCTCAATGATCCATACTAATGGGATGTCTGTCAGGCAGTTGGCAAAAGGTTGGCTCCAAGAGCAAATAATCCCTCTATTAAAGCAACTAATTTCCTCTTCCTTGTTATGTTAGTCGCTTCATAATTGCTGCGGTAGGTCCCATTAATTGCCTGAACCAGATGCAGAGTATTGCGCCTTTCCTTAAAAATAAATTTAAAACAACAGGAAGAATACCCCTCTTTATCCTACTTTTAACTAAATCTTCCCCAACACTGCAGGGAAACCGAGTCTGAACTTCCAAGATTGGACATAAAGAAAAATAATATATGACCAGGAAATATAAGCTCTTTTTAAAGGCTACATGCATTTCAACATAAAACCCAGAACAACAAAATAGGTAGCAATATTCTGCACAAAATTCTCCTGATATTATATTAATATATATTTGCTATAAATCAAAACAACAATAATTAGTTGCAAAATAAGTAATCAGTGACAAGAAAATAAAACCATTATATTACTTTGTTATATTATTTTATCAGGAGTATAAATAATCGCTGCTTTCCAGTTTCAAATAAAATCATTTAGCTCATTTTCTAAATTTCTGTTATAGGATTTCTTGTAAATATCATGATACACTAAAAACCTTCATATTTTTTCTCAACTTTGTAATACCGAGAAAAACTGGCACATACTTAGTTCTGTTTTATTTAACTGGGATATCACTAATAATTTCAATGCAGACTATAGAACTTTCACATTTAAAATATTACTCAGCCAATGGATTTGTTTTAGAAGTCCGTTGTTTTCTAAAATCAAGTTTACTTCTGCAGTCCAGGAGCTGTTGTCTCACTTTAAACTTTCTTGCATGAAAATTATCCACTTCAATTCAATGCTACTGTAAATGAACTGCATGCACAAAACGTACAAAAGACTAAATCTTTGACTTTAATCATCCAAAGCTGGGTCAGTCCTCCACCCTCAGCATGGCTACGAGTTTATTGTATTCCTGCATATTTTGACCTGTCATGTACTGCTGGTTAAACAGTGGACCTGTCAAGATGTGTGGGTTTGTGAAGGACCCACGTGCAGCCAGAATGGCAAACGCGGGATATTAATAATTAATAACAAGAAGCACACACAGAGTACAGGGCAGGGACACGAACCACGAGGATCAACGAAACATCCTGTAGAGCTACAGAAATATCCAGTAACAATGACAATGGGATAGCTTATATACAAAGGGAAGGGTGGAGAAAGACAAGACAACACAGGTGAGCATATTCAGTTGTAAAATGAGCAACAGCGGAGATCAATGAAGGCAGGAGAACAAAGGGGAGGAGAATAATGAGCAGGACCTGAGAAGAGGGAACAGGGAATAAAACTATAAAACAAACAAAAAAAACTGAACTAATAACTTAAAACTGCAACCATGGATTATAAACGAGGAAGAAATAGAGGCATAAAAAACCCAAAGACTCAAAGATCTCAGGATCTTTGAGAGGATGCTCTCTTATTCTGATTGAAAACAAGTAAAACATTTAGTTATGATCTGTGTTATTTTCGTAAATTCATAACACATGAAAATAAGCCCAGAGGAAGAAATATTTTTACTCTGTTTTGCTTCCTATGACCATCGGTTTGATTCTCGGAAAACTCAGTAGCCTATAGCCATTTTCCTTGATTGTGTCAACTGGGAAAGCAAATGTCCCTTGAGGGTTGCCGAAGCCACGGAAAATCTGCACCAATACGCAGCTTCAAGGTCAGGGCTGGCCACTATTTTAGGCACATTATCTTCTGAAGCATAGCTTTGCACCCTGGGACTTATCAGACACAAATCCAATGGAAACTTGGTTTGTGAATCTGTTTATAGAGACTGCTGAGTAAAGGAACCACCATGGGACACAGGAAAGATCCATATGTCCTTGTTGACATGAGAGATTAGAGGAAATGTTTTAAAAGGGTTTGAAGATGCCTCCCAACCGGCCGGCCAGCATTTTCTGGTAATCCATGTGCTCTGCTTCTTTGGAAAACAAACCATTTGGTAGCTGTGGTGATACGGGTTGTATCGAGTTTCGTAACCAACTTTAAATGTAGAGAGATTCAGAGGTAACAAGATTCAGCACGACACACAATGCACATTTGCGAACACGCAAACAAACGGCTTTCCGTTTTTCACCAGGGCCACCTCTGGACCATCTGCTCTTCTATTCAGCAGGGTCTTTGGACTGGGGCCTGGCGCTGGAGGTCATGGTGTGAATGCGTGTGTCACAGCAGACAATAACCTCTCTGGACAACCCCACCCCCCCCCCCCCCAAACACACTTCAAACAGTTTGCCGAGACCTCACACCTCAACCAGACTATTGGCATCTTTCAGGACGGGTGTTAGGTATACAAAAAGAGCTGAGGGAGGAGGATCTGTTTAACTGCGTAATGCGTTTGTGTCTTTTCCACTTGAACCTTGTCCGCTCACATTCACACATCTATCAGTCACGTATACACAAGAGAATGAAAGCTTTAAAGGTAGCTCGCTCACAAGCGAACGGATCGATGTACTCAGTCCTGCATTAAAAGTGTTAACATCTGCTTGTCGCCCGGGAGTAATTTAAGTCCTCGCACGTATTGATTTCTAAAGGAAAGATCAATCTGGGGAGCTGTCAGACACTTTAGGTGTGCATGTGTCAGCTCCTCCATTTCTTAGTGGACACTACCAGAGTTCAGTCTTTGTACAGCACAAAAATCACAAGAAAAGTTTAAAATTACTTTATTTGGTCCCTGAAAACAGGAGTCATATGTCAGTAGGTACATGAAGAGGTTCTGTCTTTCATTTCTTTTCATTTCTCTCTTTCAACACTCAACACTCTCTTCTATTCCCCACTAAACCAAAGGATATTTTTACTGGAATATCATCAAATATAAATCATTCTTGGAATGGCCTTTTCTCATCCACAACTAGAAAACATTATGCATCAGCATTATGTTCACTGTAAGGCCTTACAGTTGGAGACAAGGTCATTAGTGCAGTAAGGAGTGGCAAGAGTTGACTAATCATTTTTGATCAAATAGAATCGCATGAAAAGACAGGCTTTGGTGTGAAAATTCAAAGTCACCTCATTAAATCCACGAAGAACTCAGCTGTGAAACATTTTTGAAATGCTGGAAGTTCTCCAAAGCAGAACATTCCCTGATTTACTTTAAAAACAAAGGTCAGAAAATACTCACAAACAGATGTGCTAGTAGCATTTTATAATCTTTGCAAAAAAAAAAAAAAAAAAATACAGACCTTAAAGATTTTTCTGAGCCTTTTTTACAGCAAACCCCTATACTTCACCTTTTATAGATCTACACCTTTAATTAATAGAAACAAACCAAATAGGATGGAGGAACGCTGAACTGTGCATACTTTGAAAAATATATTCGATTTGGGACATTAGAATTCGACAGTTATGCTAGATTTATGACTTGATTCTCTGCAGAAATGGCAGGCAGTAATAGGCTCTGTGGGGCATTACATAAGTGCTCTCACTTAGTTTAAATGAAGCTACGTCAGCTTAAAGCACAAGGAAAATTTATGACATTCTGTTATTACACACTGCCGCTCGATTACGAGTCTCATTAGCGTGGGAACTTCTGAAAGGACTGTCAGAATGAAGATAAATATCGATTTTATTCCCCAGGATATCGTCGGCGAATGAATGTAGATTCTTTGGAAAGTGGATGGCATATTTCATAAAGTTAGAAATTCACATGTTGTTGGGGCTCGGCATGGCTCAGTGGTAGAGCAGGCGCACCATATACGGAGGTGAGAGTCCAGCTAACCCACGTTTGATTCCTAGACCCGGACCATTTACTGCATGTCTTTCCCTTCTCACTCTGCCTCTCTTCCTGTCACTTTGTTGATTAATATGGGCCAGTGAAGCCACCAAATCTTAGAAAAACAATTAAAATATGGCAGACAGCTATAGTTTGTCTCTTTGCTCTTGGTATTTTATTCGTCAATTGCTAAAATCTGCCTATTGTTTAACCTAATTGAACAATATTTTCTGAGGACCTTGTGGTACACCCTGCTTTATTTTATTTTGGTTTCCAACTCCTTTTTGAGCCAGTTGAATAAAAAAAAACTTTGATACTATAAGTCAGTCGTTCCCAACCCTGGTCCTCAAGTACCTCTGGCCTGCATGATTTAGGTGTCTCCCTGCTGCCACACACCTGACTTAAATTAATGGATGATTAAGGGGTTTCTGCAGCACTTGATGGCATGCAGGGGAGACCCTGCGATCATTTGAATCAGGTGAGCTGGAACAGGAACGACCTACTAAACATGCAGGATAGGGGCTCCAGAGGACCAGGGTTGGGAACAACTGCTGCAAGTGATCAAATCAGAAAAATTCAACCCATCATAACCACATTTCCTTACAGGAGACTTTAAATACAATGGTACATGCCTGGCTGTATCGAGCCAGGTGTAAAGTTTTGTTGAAGGGGGATTCTGGTGTGGAGTTGTTGTTCAGGAGCTGGGCTTGGCCCCTTTAGTTCCAATGAAATTATCTCTGAATGCTTCAACAAACCAAAAGATTTTTGGCAGGTCCACGCTTTGACCTTTGTAGGAAAAGTTTTGAGATGGCGCCATCCTCTTCCAACATCAACATATACATACAGACATGGATATAAGTGTTTGGTGTGGATGACCTTGCCTGGACGGCAAAGAGTCTTGACCTCGACCCGGTAGAACACCTATGCAATGAATTAATGGGGAGACTAAGAGCCAGGCATTCTTGTCCAACATCAGTGCATGTCTGAAGATTTCTGACCATTCTTCTTCTTCTTGAAGAATGGTCAATAATTCTTATAAACACACTTAAAAACTTTGTGGACAGCCTTCCCAGAAGATTTAGAGCTGTTATAGTCTCAAAGGGTGACCCAGCATCACATTGAACCGCATGGATTCAGAATACTTTTGTGCTCTACAGATATAGCTGCATCTGTCATTGCGATTGTTCCTGCCTGTATTTTGTTAGGGAGTGTTGCTTTTATCTCGGGTAGCATCGAGTCCGTGGCACGCATGACTTCGAGAAGAAGACCACATGTAGACTTTGATTTGTCACGTCACATTTGGTCTACAACTCTCCTCCATCTGGATAACGTCTTAATGGGACTTTAGTGAGCTGGTTGAGTTCGCCTCTAGCTGTTCCTTTCACCACAGAGGCAAAGGATGAGGAGGAGGAGGAGGTAGAAAGTCCTGCCATGTTTTCACAGGCAGGTCATAAATTGGTGATACTGCGAGTTACAGACCTATAATGGTATTTAATGGACCACAGTTGAGTGCATGAAACAATCAGAAAGAGTTCTTAGTCTCCATAAAAAAAGCTAACTCTTTACATAAAAATATTTTACACATTAGATAATGTATGGCAAACTGTACAATTAAACAGGAAATGTTTATGCCATAACAGGTCTAAAATCTTTTTTATTTATGACAGAAGGCCTGTTTTCAAGTACAAAACCCTATTTTCTTGATGGAACCAATTTTGTCACATTTTCTCTTTTTTTTTCCTGCAGTCTAAATATACATGACCTGAAGTCAAAACATTCACTGATTAATGGCTGGCGTTTCACTAACAACAGTGTCTGTAGTTTTAGAACAACTATTAACAGTAGAGCCCATCATTTAACCGGAGAATCCATGAGGACATACACTTGTTTCTGAGACAGACCTCTGAGTTTTAAGCCAGAAAACCCCAAATAAAGAATGTTTAGAGAGGTTATATGTATATGCAACAGAGCAGGAAAAGAGTCATGTTAGGACGAAGATATCTGAGCACAGGATTTTTTTCTACTTACCAAAATAGAACTAAAGTTTAAAAAAGCAAACGTAAAGTTATTAACTAATGTAAGCTGCTTTTATGAATAAGGAAGTTACTGAAGACTCCCTTCACACCATTATAGATCACTGTTCCAAAGCTGCAGGACTGACTTGTATGGAAAACCAAATTTCAGTTTTATTTATTTATTAATTTGTTTATTTATTTTTGCCCTACTGCTCTCCTGGGTATTCCATTTGCAATTCTTACACCACATATATAAAATCTGCTGTGTAACACTTTGGAAGAGTTAGAGGGAGGGAAGCCTCCCTCGTCAGTTTCAGCCTTGCTGTAGAAAAGGCAAAAATATCAATACTTTCATCAGTTTTTCTGCAGCATAAGACGATGTTTGTGAGGTACGGTATTTTTAAATAGAGATGTCCATTCTATGCTCAACATTAGTGCTGGCACAGCGTTCTGTGGGGGTCACTTCATGCCTTCAGTCAAAAAGAAATATCCATAGAAAATTGACTTTGAGCACAAACACTTATTTCTTGCTCACATTGAATGCAGTGTGGGTTGCGGTCCTGATCTAGTTCCAGTTTTCTGCAAACCCCGAAGAATATACAGTATTATTTAAGATGACATGTGTAAAGTGACAGCTGAAGATAATAATAGGGGTTTTCTGTATAGTAGTGAGTCTGTAAGTACCTGGATCCAAGCACCTGTAGGTGTTTGTGAGTTTGCACTTCTTTATGTAAGGTTTATCCATGAGAAAAATGCTCAATAGTGGTTGTGAAGAGCCAAAGACTTAACCCCCCCCCCCCCCCCCCCCCCAGAGCACCGAGGCAGACACCAGGAGAACCAAAACCCCAGATGCCCAAAGGGGTTCCCCAGATTAAAGGTGCCTAAGAGTGGCCAACACAGGAAATCTGCCTCCCCCACCCAAGGGAAGACGGCCCCAGGGACCCCCCCCCTCCCCCAACAGCCACGATGTCAAAGTCTCCACATTTAGTGGAGACCTGAGATGTCCTGGGAGAGGGGGCAGGACAAACCCAACCTGATAAATAAACAAACAGAAAACTGCACAGTCACACACAGTCGCAGTCACTCGTTCCCACCCTTGTGCCCCCACACGCAAACACTCCTACAAAAAAAAGAAAAAAAAGGGACGCAGTACACGCACTAGCACTTACCACCCACCCTATACTCCCCTATATTTACAGGTCCAGGCTCCACCATGTTGGTAGCAACCACAGTGCCAGCAGTGTTACAATGAATCACTTAGAGCTCTGCCAGCCTAATGTGAGCACAGTGAGGTTGTAGGTATTAGGCCATTCTCTGATGACCAATCCATACAAGGTGTGCCTGCCACAGCTTATGTCGCTGTAGTTACCAGGGCCCTGATATGCCACATTGATAAATCACTACAAAAACTCTGCAGAAGATTTAAAATAATCCATATTTTGGCAGTTTTTTTAATGCTGTGGAGTGGTCTTAATCTGGCATGAAGAGAAGATAAAATAGTACCCAAGTTTAGTATCATTTCTTCTGAGAAATCCACTTCACAGCATACGGTGTATGAGCTGTTGCGATGGGAAATATGAAAGAAGTCAATGCAGTAGAGCACATAAACCCCATGGGATGCAGGAAATAAAAGAAATATGACGAATGCAGTTATATCATTAGATATGACATTAGTAGTGTGCTTTTGATATTTTTTTGTAAATCAAAAGCGAGCAGAAAGTAGAATTGTGGATGAAACAACATTCATATGGCCACATTTGTCAACAGGATCCTTGGAAAGGACGTTGCAGAAGATTTTTTTGCTACATCTGCTCCCTGTTTTTTTCATGCTGATCTCCTGACGGTTCATTCCTGCAGTATTACCCTCTCTGCGAGAAGTCCAAATACTGCGGACATTTGCATTCTTTGTTGTCATCTTTTTGGAAACTGTAGAAGACTGCAGTTGGATGGCCTAAGCAGTTGAAGCTACAACGAGACACCAAACTTTATTTTAAATTGGTGAGACTCATTTTGCAGCAAACTCTCTACTGCTTCCTTTGCTCTCAGATAGATAGATAGATAGATAGATAGATAGATAGATAGATAGATAGATAGATAGATAGATAGATAGATAGATAGATAGATATCTTTATTGTCATTTTGTA